>NC_064559.1:996200-1116696 GCF_937001465.1 Orcinus orca | reverse complement strand
AGTATGCAGGCCTGAGAGGAGGCCACTGTGGGCAGGATGATTGAGAATGAAAGGAAGGAGCTGCAAGACGAGGCCGCAGAGATCACGCTCCACCCCGCCCAGGGGATGCCCTGCCCTGCGGACTAGCACACCCAGAGAGAGAGTACCAGTGCACAGCCAGATGAGAAGCCCGCTCGGGAATGCAAGCCAACGCTGCTTCTTTCGCCAAGAAAGTCTTGCCTGGTAAACTAAACAGCGTATCCATAGAGCGGACACGTGATTTACATTCTGAAGCAGGCGCCCCGCCTTACGGAACGGCGACGGTTCTCAGGGGGGCCGGGCAGGAGCCGCTCCGCGCGTCTGTGCCAGGGACCCACCCGCCTGCGGGACCTCCGGCCGCCTCGCAGGAAGCTACGACGCCCAGTCCCACGGCTACCTGTGCAGCGAGGTGTACTCCGCGGACGCGTGCCACACACACTTCAAGCGGGAGCGCGGCCTGAGTGGCAAGGCGAGAGGCCGGCCTGCCGCGCAGACCAAGAAGGCGCTCTTCGGCCTGGGCCTAGGTGCTTGCGCCGCCCCCCCGGGCCTGCCGGGCTCTGAGGGCCCTGCCCTGGACCCCCTGCCCCCCTGCCCTTGGTTCAGTCACAGCAGAGGTGGCCACACCCACACCCTTTGTGACCTCGGCGTTCCACCCTCCTGCAGCCCCGCCCGCCCCCCTCCGCCGGTTGCCCTGGGCTACGGAAGCTGCATCCTGGGGCCAGGGGGTTCCCAGGAGGCCAAGGGAAGACACGATGGCCTTCAATGAGTCGCAGAGGCCTTACGTGGCCTTGTGTGGTTGGGCTCACCTCTGACGTTTCAGTGAACTCTGCGAGAAGACAGGGACCTACCTGCAGCCTCACAGTTGGGCTCCACGGTAAGGTGTGCGGGACAGACCTCAAACTGACCCACGGCATGGAGCAACACCCGCCATCGAGAGGTCTACAAGAGAGCCGCTGCAGCTTAGCCCACAGGTCCGAGAAAACTAGATTCTTCTTTACGTAAGTGAGTTTTGGGGAGATGTGTTGCAAAGCATTACCACAGCAAGAGCCGACTAATACAACGTTCTCCAAATCACTGCCATGTCCACGGCTGCCACCGAGCCTACGTGTAAGGCACCTGTGTCCTCGAACTTTGAGAACTCCTGAATTCTCGGTGCCTCTCCAACACAATGTACGTGGCTAAGGTGTCCCCAGATAACTTCACTAACGTACCACCGAGACCGCCCTAAGCTTTTATTGAACCGCAATGCAACGCTCTTTCTATTCGTTTTCCGTTTCGACGTCGGTAAAATGCTTTCCGTCAATCTAAAAGGATGGAAGATTGGCACAAAACACTCTGCGGATAGTTGTTTTTCACAAAGGAAAATCACAAACGAAACAGGCATTTCACCGGTGTAGAGCACTAACGCCCCCTAGTGCCTCTAAATGCCAAGTGAACAGAGGCGCTTAATTAAATATCGAATCCCAGCTCTCTCCGCTTGAGAGGGAGAGCAAGCCATTCTCAAGTGGAGGAGGGATGTTTTCAGCAGCTATCTGCAACATTCTGTGGACCTGGCCACTGTGTAGCTACAAAGAAACCTTTTGTCTGAGGAAACTAACTAAAGAAACTTGAAAGTGGGAAAAGCGAGAAAGAATGAGACAATACCCTCTTCTTGGTGACTCATTCACTTATTCGTTCACTTACCAAAGCAAATATCCACTACGTGTAGCGAGTACTGTGCTGAAAACCGCACAGAACACGGAGACGTACCCCCATTCGCAGGGAGGTTAGATACCAGAGAGGGAGACAAGATGTAGATTACCTTACGGCCGTTCCGCACGTGTCTTGTTAAACAGCTTACAGCTTCAGGGGAGAGAAGGGATCCAGAAATCGCCTGGATTCTCCGTGAAGTCTTCCCAGAGAAGCAGGTGCAAAATAGGTGGACTGGAAGAAACAAAACAATTAACCTCGTGGGTAGATATGAAACGGAGCAGAGGTGCACAGATATTTAGACCCCGTTCTTCCTTGAAACGTCTAGAAAGTGAAACTGAAGCCAAATTACGGAGGGCCTTGAGTGTCAGTCTTCGGAGCTTGGCCGTATGGGGATGACAGCGGGTGCCACGGACGGCTCGGAAGAGGGCAAGGGCATAACCCAAGAGCCCTGGGAGGTGTAGGAGAGGTCGCAGCGAGGGAGGTAGAAAGGCATGCGATTCTCCGAAGCAGTCACCGTAAGCCAGGTGTAAACTCATAAACGGTAGACGCGGAGTAAGGGCCACACAGATGGCAGGGAGGAGTACGAGGGACACTAGAAAGGAAAACGGTCAGGGCTTCACCAGGGATTGGGTGCATTCCTTTCTCCCTCTAACAGAGGTTATCAGTAACCGGGCTGGTCGCTGGGAATCAAGAGCAAGCAAAACAGGCGTGATCTCTTCTTCCTCACGGACCACGGGGTAAACTTACCTACCTGAAACTGGATGTGAAAGGCGACGACGGCCATAAGCGAGAGGTGCGTGGTGTCACGTGAGCTACGGTAGGGGGACGTGATGAGTTGAGTCGGTAAGGGGACGCTTTCTTGACCAAGTGACACCTGAGAAGAGATGAGAAGGGTGAGGCGGCATCAGTCAGCTGCAAACTAAACAGAGGGACACTTCCTGCAGAGGGGCAGCACGGGCGATGCGCCGTTGTAAGTATGCAGGCCTGAGAGGAGGCCACTGTGGGCAGGATGATTGAGAATGAAAGGAAGGAGCTGCAAGACGAGGCCGCAGAGATCACGCTCCACCCCGCCCAGGGGATGCCCTGCCCTGCGGACTAGCACACCCAGAGAGAGAGTACCAGTGCACAGCCAGATGAGAAGCCCGCTCGAGAATGCAAGCCAACGCTGCTTCTTTCGCCAAGAAAGTCTTGCCTGGTAAACTAAACAGCGTATCCATAGAGCGGACACGTGATTTACATTCTGAAGCAGGCGCCCCGCCTTACGGAACGGCGACGGTTCTCAGGGGGGCCGGGCAGGAGCCGCTCCGCGCGTCTGTGCCAGGGACCCACCCGCCTGCGGGACCTCCGGCCGCCTCGCAGGAAGCTACGACGCCCAGTCCCACGGCTACCTGTGCAGCGAGGTGTACTCCGCGGACGCGTGCCACACACACTTCAAGCGGGAGCGCGGCCTGAGTGGCAAGGCGAGAGGCCGGCCTGCCGCGCAGACCAAGAAGGCGCTCTTCGGCCTGGGCCTAGGTGCTTGCGCCGCCCCCCCGGGCCTGCCGGGCTCTGAGGGCCCTGCCCTGGACCCCCTGCCCCCCTGCCCTTGGTTCAGTCACAGCAGAGGTGGCCACACCCACACCCTCTGTGACCTCGGCGTTCCACCCTCCTGCAGCCCCGCCCGCCCCCCTCCGCCGGTTGCCCTGGGCTACGGAAGCTGCATCCTGGGGCCAGGGGGTTCCCAGGAGGCCAAGGGAAGACACGATGGCCTTCAATGAGTCGCAGAGGCCTTACGTGGCCTTGTGTGGTTGGGCTCACCTCTGACGTTTCAGTGAACTCTGCGACAAGACAGGGACCTACCTGCAGCCTCACAGTTGGGCTCCACGGTAAGGTGTGCGGGACAGACCTCAAACTGACCCACGGCATGGAGCAACACCCGCCATCGAGAGGTCTACAAGAGAGCCGCTGCAGCTAGCCCACAGGTCCGAGAAAACTAGGTTCTTCTTTACGTAAGTGAGTTTTGGGGAGATGTGTTGCAAAGCATTACCACAGCAAGAGCCGACTAATACAACGTTCTCCAAATCACTGCCATGTCCACGGCTGCCACCGAGCCTACGTGTAAGGCACCTGTGTCCTCGAACTTTGAGAACTCCTGAATTCTCGGTGCCTCTCCAACACAATGTACGTGGCTAAGGTGTCCCCAGATAACTTCACTAACGTACCACCGAGACCGCCCTAAGCTTTTATTGAACGCAATGCAACGCTCTTTCTATTCGTTTTCCGTTTCGACGTCGGTAAAATGCTTTCCGTCAATCTAAAAGGATGGAAGATTGGCACAAAACACTCTGCGGATAGTTGTTTTTCACAAAGGAAAATCACAAACGAAACAGGCATTTCACCGGGTGTAGAGCACTAACGCCCCCTAGTGCCTCTAAATGCCAAGTGAACAGAGGCGCTTAATTAAATATCGAATCCCAGCTCTCTCCGCTTGAGAGGGAGAGCAAGCCATTCTCAAGTGGAGGAGGGATGTTTTCAGCAGCTATCTGCAACATTCTGTGGACCTGGCCACTGTGTAGCTACAAAGAAACCTTTTGTCTGAGGAAACTAACTAAAGAAACTTGAAAGTGGGAAAAGCGAGAAAGAATGAGACAATACCCTCTTCTTGGTGACTCATTCACTTATTCGTTCACTTACCAAAGCAAATATCCACTACGTGTAGCGAGTACTGTGCTGAAAACCGCACAGAACACGGAGACGTACCCCCATTCGCAGGGAGGTTAGATACCAGAGAGGGAGACAAGATGTAGATTACCTTACGGCCGTTCCGCACGTGTCTTGTTAAACAGTTTACAGCTTCAGGGGAGAGAAGGGATCCAGAAATCGCCTGGATTCTCCGTGAAGTCTTCCCAGAGAAGCAGGTGCAAAATAGGTGGACTGGAAGAAACAAAACAATTAACCTCGTGGGTAGATATGAAACGGAGCAGAGGTGCACAGATATTTAGACCCCGTTCTTCCTTGAAACGTCTAGAAAGTGAAACTGAAGCCAAATTACGGAGGGCCTTGAGTGTCAGTCTTAGGAGCTTGGCCGTATGGGGATGACAGCGGGTGCCACGGACGGCTCGGAAGAGGGCAAGGGCATAACCCAAGAGCCCTGGGAGGTGTAGGAGAGGTCGCAGCGAGGGAGGTAGAAAGGCATGCGATTCTCCGAAGCAGTCACCGTAAGCCAGGTGTAAACTCATAAACGGTAGACGCGGAGTAAGGGCCACACAGATGGCAGGGAGGAGTACGAGGGACACTAGAAAGGAAAACGGTCAGGGCTTCACCAGGGATTGGGTGCATTCCTTTCTCCCTCTAACAGAGGTTATCAGTAACCGGGCTGGTCGCTGGGAATCAAGAGCAAGCAAAACAGGCGTGATCTCTTCTTCCTCACGGACCACGGGGTAAACTTACCTACCTGAAACTGGATGTGAAAGGCGACGACGGCCATAAGCGAGAGGTGCGTGGTGTCACGTGAGCTACGGTAGGGGGACGTGATGAGTTGAGTCGGTAAGGGGACGCTTTCTTGACCAAGTGACACCTGAGAAGAGATGAGAAGGGTGAGGCGGCATCAGTCAGCTGCAAACTAAACAGAGGGACACTTCCTGCAGAGGGGCAGCACGGGCGATGCGCCGTTGTAAGTATGCAGGCCTGAGAGGAGGCCACTGTGGGCAGGATGATTGAGAATGAAAGGAAGGAGCTGCAAGACGAGGCCGCAGAGATCACGCTCCACCCTGCCCAGGGGATGCCCTGCCCTGCGGACTAGCACACCCAGAGAGAGAGTACCAGTGCACAGCCAGATGAGAAGCCCGCTCGGGAATGCAAGCCAACGCTGCTTCTTTCGCCAAGAAAGTCTTGCCTGGTAAACTAAACAGCGTATCCATAGAGCGGACACGTGATTTACATTCTGAAGCAGGCGCCCCGCCTTACGGAACGGCGACGGTTCTCAGGGGGGCCGGGCAGGAGCCGCTCCGCGCGTCTGTGCCAGGGACCCACCCGCCTGCGGGACCTCCGGCCGCCTCGCAGGAAGCTACGACGCCCAGTCCCACGGCTACCTGTGCAGCGAGGTGTACTCCGCGGACGCGTGCCACACACACTTCAAGCGGGAGCGCGGCCTGAGTGGCAAGGCGAGAGGCCGGCCTGCCGCGCAGACCAAGAAGGCGCTCTTCGGCCTGGGCCTAGGTGCTTGCGCCGCCCCCCCGGGCCTGCCGGGCTCTGAGGGCCCTGCCCTGGACCCCCTGCCCCCCTGCCCTTGGTTCAGTCACAGCAGAGGTGGCCACACCCACACCCTTTGTGACCTCGGCGTTCCACCCTCCTGCAGCCCCGCCCGCCCCCCTCCGCCGGTTGCCCTGGGCTACGGAAGCTGCATCCTGGGGCCAGGGGGTTCCCAGGAGGCCAAGGGAAGACACGATGGCCTTCAATGAGTCGCAGAGGCCTTACGTGGCCTTGTGTGGTTGGGCTCACCTCTGACGTTTCAGTGAACTCTGCGAGAAGACAGGGACCTACCTGCAGCCTCACAGTTGGGCTCCACGGTAAGGTGTGCGGGACAGACCTCAAACTGACCCACGGCATGGAGCAACACCCGCCATCGAGAGGTCTACAAGAGAGCCGCTGCAGCTAGCCCACAGGTCCGAGAAAACTAGATTCTTCTTTACGTAAGTGAGTTTTGGGGAGATGTGTTGCAAAGCATTACCACAGCAAGAGCCGACTAATACAACGTTCTCCAAATCACTGCCATGTCCACGGCTGCCACCGAGCCTACGTGTAAGGCACCTGTGTCCTCGAACTTTGAGAACTCCTGAATTCTCGGTGCCTCTCCAACACAATGTACGTGGCTAAGGTGTCCCCAGATAACTTCACTAACGTACCACCGAGACCGCCCTAAGCTTTTATTGAACGCAATGCAACGCTCTTTCTATTCGTTTTCCGTTTCGACGTCGGTAAAATGCTTTCCGTCAATCTAAAAGGATGGAAGATTGGCACAAAACACTCTGCGGATAGTTGTTTTTCACAAAGGAAAATCACAAACGAAACAGGCATTTCACCGGGTGTAGAGCACTAACGCCCCCTAGTGCCTCTAAATGCCAAGTGAACAGAGGCGCTTAATTAAATATCGAATCCCAGCTCTCTCCGCTTGAGAGGGAGAGCAAGCCATTCTCAAGTGGAGGAGGGATGTTTTCAGCAGCTATCTGCAACATTCTGTGGACCTGGCCACTGTGTAGCTACAAAGAAACCTTTTGTCTGAGGAAACTAACTAAAGAAACTTGAAAGTGGGAAAAGCGAGAAAGAATGAGACAATACCCTCTTCTTGGTGACTCATTCACTTATTCGTTCACTTACCAAAGCAAATATCCACTACGTGTAGCGAGTACTGTGCTGAAAACCGCACAGAACACGGAGACGTACCCCCATTCGCAGGGAGGTTAGATACCAGAGAGGGAGACAAGATGTAGATTACCTTACGGCCGTTCCGCACGTGTCTTGTTAAACAGCTTACAGCTTCAGGGGAGAGAAGGGATCCAGAAATCGCCTGGATTCTCCGTGAAGTCTTCCCAGAGAAGCAGGTGCAAAATAGGTGGACTGGAAGAAACAAAACAATTAACCTCGTGGGTAGATATGAAACGGAGCAGAGGTGCACAGATATTTAGACCCCGTTCTTCCTTGAAACGTCTAGAAAGTGAAACTGAAGCCAAATTACGGAGGGCCTTGAGTGTCAGTCTTCGGAGCTTGGCCGTATGGGGATGACAGCGGGTGCCACGGACGGCTCGGAAGAGGGCAAGGGCATAACCCAAGAGCCCTGGGAGGTGTAGGAGAGGTCGCAGCGAGGGAGGTAGAAAGGCATGCGATTCTCCGAAGCAGTCACCGTAAGCCAGGTGTAAACTCATAAACGGTAGACGCGGAGTAAGGGCCACACAGATGGCAGGGAGGAGTACGAGGGACACTAGAAAGGAAAACGGTCAGGGCTTCACCAGGGATTGGGTGCATTCCTTTCTCCCTCTAACAGAGGTTATCAGTAACCGGGCTGGTCGCTGGGAATCAAGAGCAAGCAAAACAGGCGTGATCTCTTCTTCCTCACGGACCACGGGGTAAACTTACCTACCTGAAACTGGATGTGAAAGGCGACGACGGCCATAAGCGAGAGGTGCGTGGTGTCACGTGAGCTACGGTAGGGGGACGTGATGAGTTGAGTCGGTAAGGGGACGCTTTCTTGACCAAGTGACACCTGAGAAGAGATGAGAAGGGTGAGGCGGCATCAGTCAGCTGCAAACTAAACAGAGGGACACTTCCTGCAGAGGGGCAGCACGGGCGATGCGCCGTTGTAAGTATGCAGGCCTGAGAGGAGGCCACTGTGGGCAGGATGATTGAGAATGAAAGGAAGGAGCTGCAAGACGAGGCCGCAGAGATCACGCTCCACCCCGCCCAGGGGATGCCCTGCCCTGCGGACTAGCACACCCAGAGAGAGAGTACCAGTGCACAGCCAGATGAGAAGCCCGCTCGAGAATGCAAGCCAACGCTGCTTCTTTCGCCAAGAAAGTCTTGCCTGGTAAACTAAACAGCGTATCCATAGAGCGGACACGTGATTTACATTCTGAAGCAGGCGCCCCGCCTTACGGAACGGCGACGGTTCTCAGGGGGGCCGGGCAGGAGCCGCTCCGCGCGTCTGTGCCAGGGACCCACCCGCCTGCGGGACCTCCGGCCGCCTCGCAGGAAGCTACGATGCCCAGTCCCACGGCTACCTGTGCAGCGAGGTGTACTCCGCGGACGCGTGCCACACACACTTCAAGCGGGAGCGCGGCCTGAGTGGCAAGGCGAGAGGCCGGCCTGCCGCGCAGACCAAGAAGGCGCTCTTCGGCCTGGGCCTAGGTGCTTGCGCCGCCCCCCCGGGCCTGCCGGGCTCTGAGGGCCCTGCCCTGGACCCCCTGCCCCCCTGCCCTTGGTTCAGTCACAGCAGAGGTGGCCACACCCACACCCTCTGTGACCTCGGCGTTCCACCCTCCTGCAGCCCCGCCCGCCCCCCTCCGCCGGTTGCCCTGGGCTACGGAAGCTGCATCCTGGGGCCAGGGGGTTCCCAGGAGGCCAAGGGAAGACACGATGGCCTTCAATGAGTCGCAGAGGCCTTACGTGGCCTTGTGTGGTTGGGCTCACCTCTGACGTTTCAGTGAACTCTGCGACAAGACAGGGACCTACCTGCAGCCTCACAGTTGGGCTCCACGGTAAGGTGTGCGGGACAGACCTCAAACTGACCCACGGCATGGAGCAACACCCGCCATCGAGAGGTCTACAAGAGAGCCGCTGCAGCTAGCCCACAGGTCCGAGAAAACTAGGTTCTTCTTTACGTAAGTGAGTTTTGGGGAGATGTGTTGCAAAGCATTACCACAGCAAGAGCCGACTAATACAACGTTCTCCAAATCACTGCCATGTCCACGGCTGCCACCGAGCCTACGTGTAAGGCACCTGTGTCCTCGAACTTTGAGAACTCCTGAATTCTCGGTGCCTCTCCAACACAATGTACGTGGCTAAGGTGTCCCCAGATAACTTCACTAACGTACCACCGAGACCGCCCTAAGCTTTTATTGAACGCAATGCAACGCTCTTTCTATTCGTTTTCCGTTTCGACGTCGGTAAAATGCTTTCCGTCAATCTAAAAGGATGGAAGATTGGCACAAAACACTCTGCGGATAGTTGTTTTTCACAAAGGAAAATCACAAACGAAACAGGCATTTCACCGGGTGTAGAGCACTAACGCCCCCTAGTGCCTCTAAATGCCAAGTGAACAGAGGCGCTTAATTAAATATCGAATCCCAGCTCTCTCCGCTTGAGAGGGAGAGCAAGCCATTCTCAAGTGGAGGAGGGATGTTTTCAGCAGCTATCTGCAACATTCTGTGGACCTGGCCACTGTGTAGCTACAAAGAAACCTTTTGTCTGAGGAAACTAACTAAAGAAACTTGAAAGTGGGAAAAGCGAGAAAGAATGAGACAATACCCTCTTCTTGGTGACTCATTCACTTATTCGTTCACTTACCAAAGCAAATATCCACTACGTGTAGCGAGTACTGTGCTGAAAACCGCACAGAACACGGAGACGTACCCCCATTCGCAGGGAGGTTAGATACCAGAGAGGGAGACAAGATGTAGATTACCTTACGGCCGTTCCGCACGTGTCTTGTTAAACAGTTTACAGCTTCAGGGGAGAGAAGGGATCCAGAAATCGCCTGGATTCTCCGTGAAGTCTTCCCAGAGAAGCAGGTGCAAAATAGGTGGACTGGAAGAAACAAAACAATTAACCTCGTGGGTAGATATGAAACGGAGCAGAGGTGCACAGATATTTAGACCCCGTTCTTCCTTGAAACGTCTAGAAAGTGAAACTGAAGCCAAATTACGGAGGGCCTTGAGTGTCAGTCTTCGGAGCTTGGCCGTATGGGGATGACAGCGGGTGCCACGGACGGCTCGGAAGAGGGCAAGGGCATAACCCAAGAGCCCTGGGAGGTGTAGGAGAGGTCGCAGCGAGGGAGGTAGAAAGGCATGCGATTCTCCGAAGCAGTCACCGTAAGCCAGGTGTAAACTCATAAACGGTAGACGCGGAGTAAGGGCCACACAGATGGCAGGGAGGAGTACGAGGGACACTAGAAAGGAAAACGGTCAGGGCTTCACCAGGGATTGGGTGCATTCCTTTCTCCCTCTAACAGAGGTTATCAGTAACCGGGCTGGTCGCTGGGAATCAAGAGCAAGCAAAACAGGCGTGATCTCTTCTTCCTCACGGACCACGGGGTAAACTTACCTACCTGAAACTGGATGTGAAAGGCGACGACGGCCATAAGCGAGAGGTGCGTGGTGTCACGTGAGCTACGGTAGGGGGACGTGATGAGTTGAGTCGGTAAGGGGACGCTTTCTTGACCAAGTGACACCTGAGAAGAGATGAGAAGGGTGAGGCGGCATCAGTCAGCTGCAAACTAAACAGAGGGACACTTCCTGCAGAGGGGCAGCACGGGCGATGCGCCGTTGTAAGTATGCAGGCCTGAGAGGAGGCCACTGTGGGCAGGATGATTGAGAATGAAAGGAAGGAGCTGCAAGACGAGGCCGCAGAGATCACGCTCCACCCCGCCCAGGGGATGCCCTGCCCTGCGGACTAGCACACCCAGAGAGAGAGTACCAGTGCACAGCCAGATGAGAAGCCCGCTCGAGAATGCAAGCCAACGCTGCTTCTTTCGCCAAGAAAGTCTTGCCTGGTAAACTAAACAGCGTATCCATAGAGCGGACACGTGATTTACATTCTGAAGCAGGCGCCCCGCCTTACGGAACGGCGACGGTTCTCAGGGGGGCCGGGCAGGAGCCGCTCCGCGCGTCTGTGCCAGGGACCCACCCGCCTGCGGGACCTCCGGCCGCCTCGCAGGAAGCTACGACGCCCAGTCCCACGGCTACCTGTGCAGCGAGGTGGACTCCGCGGACGCGTGCCACACACACTTCAAGCGGGAGCGCGGCCTGAGTGGCAAGGCGAGAGGCCGGCCTGCCGCGCAGACCAAGAAGGCGCTCTTCGGCCTGGGCCTAGGTGCTTGCGCCGCCCCCCCGGGCCTGCCGGGCTCTGAGGGCCCTGCCCTGGACCCCCTGCCCCCCTGCCCTTGGTTCAGTCACAGCAGAGGTGGCCACACCCACACCCTCTGTGACCTCGGCGTTCCACCCTCCTGCAGCCCCGCCCGCCCCCCTCCGCCGGTTGCCCTGGGCTACGGAAGCTGCATCCTGGGGCCAGGGGGTTCCCAGGAGGCCAAGGGAAGACACGATGGCCTTCAATGAGTCGCAGAGGCCTTACGTGGCCTTGTGTGGTTGGGCTCACCTCTGACGTTTCAGTGAACTCTGCGACAAGACAGGGACCTACCTGCAGCCTCACAGTTGGGCTCCACGGTAAGGTGTGCGGGACAGACCTCAAACTGACCCACGGCATGGAGCAACACCCGCCATCGAGAGGTCTACAAGAGAGCCGCTGCAGCTAGCCCACAGGTCCGAGAAAACTAGGTTCTTCTTTACGTAAGTGAGTTTTGGGGAGATTTGTTGCAAAGCATTACCACAGCAAGAGCCGACTAATACAACGTTCTCCAAATCACTGCCATGTCCACGGCTGCCACCGAGCCTACGTGTAAGGCACCTGTGTCCTCGAACTTTGAGAACTCCTGAATTCTCGGTGCCTCTCCAACACAATGTACGTGGCTAAGGTGTCCCCAGATAACTTCACTAACGTACCACCGAGACCGCCCTAAGCTTTTATTGAACGCAATGCAACGCTCTTTCTATTCGTTTTCCGTTTCGACGTCGGTAAAATGCTTTCCGTCAATCTAAAAGGATGGAAGATTGGCACAAAACACTCTGCGGATAGTTGTTTTTCACAAAGGAAAATCACAAACGAAACAGGCATTTCACCGGGTGTAGAGCACTAACGCCCCCTAGTGCCTCTAAATGCCAAGTGAACAGAGGCGCTTAATTAAATATCGAATCCCAGCTCTCTCCGCTTGAGAGGGAGAGCAAGCCATTCTCAAGTGGAGGAGGGATGTTTTCAGCAGCTATCTGCAACATTCTGTGGACCTGGCCACTGTGTAGCTACAAAGAAACCTTTTGTCTGAGGAAACTAACTAAAGAAACTTGAAAGTGGGAAAAGCGAGAAAGAATGAGACAATACCCTCTTCTTGGTGACTCATTCACTTATTCGTTCACTTACCAAAGCAAATATCCACTACGTGTAGCGAGTACTGTGCTGAAAACCGCACAGAACACGGAGACGTACCCCCATTCGCAGGGAGGTTAGATACCAGAGAGGGAGACAAGATGTAGATTACCTTACGGCCGTTCCGCACGTGTCTTGTTAAACAGTTTACAGCTTCAGGGGAGAGAAGGGATCCAGAAATCGCCTGGATTCTCCGTGAAGTCTTCCCAGAGAAGCAGGTGCAAAATAGGTGGACTGGAAGAAACAAAACAATTAACCTCGTGGGTAGATATGAAACGGAGCAGAGGTGCACAGATATTTAGACCCCGTTCTTCCTTGAAACGTCTAGAAAGTGAAACTGAAGCCAAATTACGGAGGGCCTTGAGTGTCAGTCTTCGGAGCTTGGCCGTATGGGGATGACAGCGGGTGCCACGGACGGCTCGGAAGAGGGCAAGGGCATAACCCAAGAGCCCTGGGAGGTGTAGGAGAGGTCGCAGCGAGGGAGGTAGAAAGGCATGCGATTCTCCGAAGCAGTCACCGTAAGCCAGGTGTAAACTCATAAACGGTAGACGCGGAGTAAGGGCCACACAGATGGCAGGGAGGAGTACGAGGGACACTAGAAAGGAAAACGGTCAGGGCTTCACCAGGGATCGGGTGCATTCCTTTCTCCCTCTAACAGAGGTTATCAGTAACCGGGCTGGTCGCTGGGAATCAAGAGCAAGCAAAACAGGCGTGATCTCTTCTTCCTCACGGACCACGGGGTAAACTTACCTACCTGAAACTGGATGTGAAAGGCGACGACGGCCATAAGCGAGAGGTGCGTGGTGTCACGTGAGCTACGGTAGGGGGACGTGATGAGTTGAGTCGGTAAGGGGACGCTTTCTTGACCAAGTGACACCTGAGAAGAGATGAGAAGGGTGAGGCGGCATCAGTCAGCTGCAAACTAAACAGAGGGACACTTCCTGCAGAGGGGCAGCACGGGCGATGCGCCGTTGTAAGTATGCAGGCCTGAGAGGAGGCCACTGTGGGCAGGATGATTGAGAATGAAAGGAAGGAGCTGCAAGACGAGGCCGCAGAGATCACGCTCCACCCTGCCCAGGGGATGCCCTGCCCTGCGGACTAGCACACCCAGAGAGAGAGTACCAGTGCACAGCCAGATGAGAAGCCCGCTCGAGAATGCAAGCCAACGCTGCTTCTTTCGCCAAGAAAGTCTTGCCTGGTAAACTAAACAGCGTATCCATAGAGCGGACACGTGATTTACATTCTGAAGCAGGCGCCCCGCCTTACGGAACGGCGACGGTTCTCAGGGGGGCCAGGCAGGAGCCGCTCTGCGCGTCTGTGCCAGGGACCCACCCGCCTGCGGGACCTCCGGCCGCCTCGCAGGAAGCTACGACGCCCAGTCCCACGGCTACCTGTGCAGCGAGGTGTACTCCGCGGACGCGTGCCACACACACTTCAAGCGGGAGCGCGGCCTGAGTGGCAAGGCGAGAGGCCGGCCTGCCGCGCAGACCAAGAAGGCGCTCTTCGGCCTGGGCCTAGGTGCTTGCGCCGCCCCCCCGGGCCTGCCGGGCTCTGAGGGCCCTGCCCTGGACCCCCTGCCCCCCTGCCCTTGGTTCAGTCACAGCAGAGGTGGCCACACCCACACCCTCTGTGACCTCGGCGTTCCACCCTCCTGCAGCCCCGCCCGCCCCCCTCCGCCGGTTGCCCTGGGCTACGGAAGCTGCATCCTGGGGCCAGGGGGTTCCCAGGAGGCCAAGGGAAGACACGATGGCCTTCAATGAGTCGCAGAGGCCTTACGTGGCCTTGTGTGGTTGGGCTCACCTCTGACGTTTCAGTGAACTCTGCGAGAAGACAGGGACCTACCTGCAGCCTCACAGTTGGGCTCCACGGTAAGGTGTGCGGGACAGACCTCAAACTGACCCACGGCATGGAGCAACACCCGCCATCGAGAGGTCTACAAGAGAGCCGCTGCAGCTAGCCCACAGGTCCGAGAAAACTAGGTTCTTCTTTACGTAAGTGAGTTTTGGGGAGATTTGTTGCAAAGCATTACCACAGCAAGAGCCGACTAATACAACGTTCTCCAAATCACTGCCATGTCCACGGCTGCCACCGAGCCTACGTGTAAGGCACCTGTGTCCTCGAACTTTGAGAACTCCTGAATTCTCGGTGCCTCTCCAACACAATGTACGTGGCTAAGGTGTCCCCAGATAACTTCACTAACGTACCACCGAGACCGCCCTAAGCTTTTATTGAACGCAATGCAACGCTCTTTCTATTCGTTTTCCGTTTCGACGTCGGTAAAATGCTTTCCGTCAATCTAAAAGGATGGAAGATTGGCACAAAACACTCTGCGGATAGTTGTTTTTCACAAAGGAAAATCACAAACGAAACAGGCATTTCACCGGGTGTAGAGCACTAACGCCCCCTAGTGCCTCTAAATGCCAAGTGCACAGAGGCGCTTAATTAAATATCGAATCCCAGCTCTCTCCGCTTGAGAGGGAGAGCAAGCCATTCTCAATTGGAGGAGGGATGTTTTCAGCAGCTATCTGCAACATTCTGTGGACCTGGCCACTGTGTAGCTACAAAGAAACCTTTTGTCTGAGGAAACTAACTAAAGAAAATTGAAAGTGGAAAAAGAGAGAAAGAATGAGACAATACCCTCTTCTTGGTGACTCATTCACTTATTCGTTCACTTACCAAAGCAAATATCCACTACGTGTAGCGAGTACTGTGCTGAAAACCGCACAGAACACGGAGACGTACCCCCATTCGCAGGGAGGTTAGATACCAGAGAGGGAGACAAGATGTAGATTACCTTACGGCCGTTCCGCACGTGTCTTGTTAAACAGCTTACAGCTTCAGGGGAGAGAAGGGATCCAGAAATCGCCTGGATTCTCCGTGAAGTCTTCCCAGAGAAGCAGGTGCAAAATAGGTGGACTGGAAGAAACAAAACAATTAACCTCGTGGGTAGATATGAAACGGAGCAGAGGTGCACAGATATTTAGACCCCGTTCTTCCTTGAAACGTCTAGAAAGTGAAACTGAAGCCAAATTACGGAGGGCCTTGAGTGTCAGTCTTAGGAGCTTGGCCGTATGGGGATGACAGCGGGTGCCACGGACGGCTCGGAAGAGGGCAAGGGCATAACCCAAGAGCCCTGGGAGGTGTAGGAGAGGTCGCAGCGAGGGAGGTAGAAAGGCATGCGATTCTCCGAAGCAGTCACCGTAAGCCAGGTGTAAACTCATAACCGGTAGACGCGGAGTAAGGGCCACAGAGATGGCAGGGAGGAGTATGAGGGACACTAGAAAGGAAAACGGTCAGGGCTTCACCAGGGATTGGGTGCATTCCTTTCTCCCTCTAACAGAGGTTATCAGTAACCGGGCTGGTCGCTGGGAATCAAGAGCAAGCAAAACAGGCGTGATCTCTTCTTCCTCACGGACCACGGGGTAAACTTACCTACCTGAAACTGGATGTGAAAGGCGACGACGGCCATAAGCGAGAGGTGCGTGGTGTCACGTGAGCTACGGTAGGGGGACGTGATGAGTTGAGTCGGTAAGGGGACGCTTTCTTGACCAAGTGACACCTGAGAAGAGATGAGAAGGGTGAGGCGGCATCAGTCAGCTGCAAACTAAACAGAGGGACACTTCCTGCAGAGGGGCAGCACGGGCGATGCGCCGTTGTAAGTATGCAGGCCTGAGAGGAGGCCACTGTGGGCACGATGATTGAGAATGAAAGGAAGGAGCTGCAAGACGAGGCCGCAGAGATCACGCTCCACCCTGCCCAGGGGATGCCCTGCCCTGCGGACTAGCACACCCAGAGAGAGAGTACCAGTGCACAGCCAGATGAGAAGCCCGCTCGAGAATGCAAGCCAACGCTGCTTCTTTCGCCAAGAAAGTCTTGCCTGGTAAACTAAACAGCGTATCCATAGAGCGGACACGTGATTTACATTCTGAAGCAGGCGCCCCGCCTTACGGAACGGCGACGGTTCTCAGGGGGGCCGGGCAGGAGCCGCTCTGCGCGTCTGTGCCAGGGACCCACCCGCCTGCGGGACCTCCGGCCGCCTCGCAGGAAGCTACGACGCCCAGTCCCACGGCTACCTGTGCAGCGAGGTGTACTCCGCGGACGCGTGCCACACACACTTCAAGCGGGAGCGCGGCCTGAGTGGCAAGGCGAGAGGCCGGCCTGCCGCGCAGACCAAGAAGGCGCTCTTCGGCCTGGGCCTAGGTGCTTGCGCCGCCCCCCCGGGCCTGCCGGGCTCTGAGGGCCCTGCCCTGGACCCCCTGCCCCCCTGCCCTTGGTTCAGTCACAGCAGAGGTGGCCACACCCACACCCTCTGTGACCTCGGCGTTCCACCCTCCTGCAGCCCCGCCCGCCCCCCTCCGCCGGTTGCCCTGGGCTACGGAAGCTGCATCCTGGGGCCAGGGGGTTCCCAGGAGGCCAAGGGAAGACACGATGGCCTTCAATGAGTCGCAGAGGCCTTACGTGGCCTTGTGTGGTTGGGCTCACCTCTGACGTTTCAGTGAACTCTGCGAGAAGACAGGGACCTACCTGCAGCCTCACAGTTGGGCTCCACGGTAAGGTGTGCGGGACAGACCTCAAACTGACCCACGGCATGGAGCAACACCCGCCATCGAGAGGTCTACAAGAGAGCCGCTGCAGCTAGCCCACAGGTCCGAGAAAACTAGGTTCTTCTTTACGTAAGTGAGTTTTGGGGAGATTTGTTGCAAAGCATTACCACAGCAAGAGCCGACTAATACAACGTTCTCCAAATCACTGCCATGTCCACGGCTGCCACCGAGCCTACGTGTAAGGCACCTGTGTCCTCGAACTTTGAGAACTCCTGAATTCTCGGTGCCTCTCCAACACAATGTACGTGGCTAAGGTGTCCCCAGATAACTTCACTAACGTACCACCGAGACCGCCCTAAGCTTTTATTGAACGCAATGCAACGCTCTTTCTATTCGTTTTCCGTTTCGACGTCGGTAAAATGCTTTCCGTCAATCTAAAAGGATGGAAGATTGGCACAAAACACTCTGCGGATAGTTGTTTTTCACAAAGGAAAATCACAAACGAAACAGGCATTTCACCGGGTGTAGAGCACTAACGCCCCCTAGTGCCTCTAAATGCCAAGTGCACAGAGGCGCTTAATTAAATATCGAATCCCAGCTCTCTCCGCTTGAGAGGGAGAGCAAGCCATTCTCAATTGGAGGAGGGATGTTTTCAGCAGCTATCTGCAACATTCTGTGGACCTGGCCACTGTGTAGCTACAAAGAAACCTTTTGTCTGAGGAAACTAACTAAAGAAAATTGAAAGTGGAAAAAGAGAGAAAGAATGAGACAATACCCTCTTCTTGGTGACTCATTCACTTATTCGTTCACTTACCAAAGCAAATATCCACTACGTGTAGCGAGTACTGTGCTGAAAACCGCACAGAACACGGAGACGTACCCCCATTCGCAGGGAGGTTAGATACCAGAGAGGGAGACAAGATGTAGATTACCTTACGGCCGTTCCGCACGTGTCTTGTTAAACAGCTTACAGCTTCAGGGGAGAGAAGGGATCCAGAAATCGCCTGGATTCTCCGTGAAGTCTTCCCAGAGAAGCAGGTGCAAAATAGGTGGACTGGAAGAAACAAAACAATTAACCTCGTGGGTAGATATGAAACGGAGCAGAGGTGCACAGATATTTAGACCCCGTTCTTCCTTGAAACGTCTAGAAAGTGAAACTGAAGCCAAATTACGGAGGGCCTTGAGTGTCAGTCTTAGGAGCTTGGCCGTATGGGGATGACAGCGGGTGCCACGGACGGCTCGGAAGAGGGCAAGGGCATAACCCAAGAGCCCTGGGAGGTGTAGGAGAGGTCGCAGCGAGGGAGGTAGAAAGGCATGCGATTCTCCGAAGCAGTCACCGTAAGCCAGGTGTAAACTCATAACCGGTAGACGCGGAGTAAGGGCCACAGAGATGGCAGGGAGGAGTATGAGGGACACTAGAAAGGAAAACGGTCAGGGCTTCACCAGGGATTGGGTGCATTCCTTTCTCCCTCTAACAGAGGTTATCAGTAACCGGGCTGGTCGCTGGGAATCAAGAGCAAGCAAAACAGGCGTGATCTCTTCTTCCTCACGGACCACGGGGTAAACTTACCTACCTGAAACTGGATGTGAAAGGCGACGACGGCCATAAGCGAGAGGTGCGTGGTGTCACGTGAGCTACGGTAGGGGGACGTGATGAGTTGAGTCGGTAAGGGGACGCTTTCTTGACCAAGTGACACCTGAGAAGAGATGAGAAGGGTGAGGCGGCATCAGTCAGCTGCAAACTAAACAGAGGGACACTTCCTGCAGAGGGGCAGCACGGGCGATGCGCCGTTGTAAGTATGCAGGCCTGAGAGGAGGCCACTGTGGGCACGATGATTGAGAATGAAAGGAAGGAGCTGCAAGACGAGGCCGCAGAGATCACGCTCCACCCTGCCCAGGGGATGCCCTGCCCTGCGGACTAGCACACCCAGAGAGAGAGTACCAGTGCACAGCCAGATGAGAAGCCCGCTCGAGAATGCAAGCCAACGCTGCTTCTTTCGCCAAGAAAGTCTTGCCTGGTAAACTAAACAGCGTATCCATAGAGCGGACACGTGATTTACATTCTGAAGCAGGCGCCCCGCCTTACGGAACGGCGACGGTTCTCAGGGGGGCCGGGCAGGAGCCGCTCCGCGCGTCTGTGCCAGGGACCCACCCGCCTGCGGGACCTCCGGCCGCCTCGCAGGAAGCTACGACGCCCAGTCCCACGGCTACCTGTGCAGCGAGGTGTACTCCGCGGACGCGTGCCACACACACTTCAAGCGGGAGCGCGGCCTGAGTGGCAAGGCGAGAGGCCGGCCTGCCGCGCAGACCAAGAAGGCGCTCTTCGGCCTGGGCCTAGGTGCTTGCGCCGCCCCCCCGGGCCTGCCGGGCTCTGAGGGCCCTGCCCTGGACCCCCTGCCCCCCTGCCCTTGGTTCAGTCACAGCAGAGGTGGCCACACCCACACCCTCTGTGACCTCGGCGTTCCACCCTCCTGCAGCCCCGCCCGCCCCCCTCCGCCGGTTGCCCTGGGCTACGGAAGCTGCATCCTGGGGCCAGGGGGTTCCCAGGAGGCCAAGGGAAGACACGATGGCCTTCAATGAGTCGCAGAGGCCTTACGTGGCCTTGTGTGGTTGGGCTCACCTCTGACGTTTCAGTGAACTCTGCGAGAAGACAGGGACCTACCTGCAGCCTCACAGTTGGGCTCCACGGTAAGGTGTGCGGGACAGACCTCAAACTGACCCACGGCATGGAGCAACACCCGCCATCGAGAGGTCTACAAGAGAGCCGCTGCAGCTAGCCCACAGGTCCGAGAAAACTAGATTCTTCTTTAC
Source organism: Orcinus orca (assembly GCF_937001465.1). Taxonomy (NCBI): domain Eukaryota; kingdom Metazoa; phylum Chordata; class Mammalia; order Artiodactyla; family Delphinidae; genus Orcinus; species Orcinus orca. The sequence continues at coordinate 1,096,906 of NC_064559.1, read as the reverse complement.
GTAAGTGAGTTTTGGGGAGATGTGTTGCAAAGCATTACCACAGCAAGAGCCGACTAATACAACGTTCTCCAAATCACTGCCATGTCCACGGCTGCCACCGAGCCTACGTGTAAGGCACCTGTGTCCTCGAACTTTGAGAACTCCTGAATTCTCGGTGCCTCTCCAACACAATGTACGTGGCTAAGGTGTCCCCAGATAACTTCACTAACGTACCACCGAGACCGCCCTAAGCTTTTATTGAACGCAATGCAACGCTCTTTCTATTCGTTTTCCGTTTCGACGTCGGTAAAATGCTTTCCGTCAATCTAAAAGGATGGAAGATTGGCACAAAACACTCTGCGGATAGTTGTTTTTCACAAAGGAAAATCACAAACGAAACAGGCATTTCACCGGGTGTAGAGCACTAACGCCCCCTAGTGCCTCTAAATGCCAAGTGAACAGAGGCGCTTAATTAAATATCGAATCCCAGCTCTCTCCGCTTGAGAGGGAGAGCAAGCCATTCTCAAGTGGAGGAGGGATGTTTTCAGCAGCTATCTGCAACATTCTGTGGACCTGGCCACTGTGTAGCTACAAAGAAACCTTTTGTCTGAGGAAACTAACTAAAGAAACTTGAAAGTGGGAAAAGCGAGAAAGAATGAGACAATACCCTCTTCTTGGTGACTCATTCACTTATTCGTTCACTTACCAAAGCAAATATCCACTACGTGTAGCGAGTACTGTGCTGAAAACCGCACAGAACACGGAGACGTACCCCCATTCGCAGGGAGGTTAGATACCAGAGAGGGAGACAAGATGTAGATTACCTTACGGCCGTTCCGCACGTGTCTTGTTAAACAGTTTACAGCTTCAGGGGAGAGAAGGGATCCAGAAATCGCCTGGATTCTCCGTGAAGTCTTCCCAGAGAAGCAGGTGCAAAATAGGTGGACTGGAAGAAACAAAACAATTAACCTCGTGGGTAGATATGAAACGGAGCAGAGGTGCACAGATATTTAGACCCCGTTCTTCCTTGAAACGTCTAGAAAGTGAAACTGAAGCCAAATTACGGAGGGCCTTGAGTGTCAGTCTTCGGAGCTTGGCCGTATGGGGATGACAGCGGGTGCCACGGACGGCTCGGAAGAGGGCAAGGGCATAACCCAAGAGCCCTGGGAGGTGTAGGAGAGGTCGCAGCGAGGGAGGTAGAAAGGCATGCGATTCTCCGAAGCAGTCACCGTAAGCCAGGTGTAAACTCATAAACGGTAGACGCGGAGTAAGGGCCACACAGATGGCAGGGAGGAGTACGAGGGACACTAGAAAGGAAAACGGTCAGGGCTTCACCAGGGATTGGGTGCATTCCTTTCTCCCTCTAACAGAGGTTATCAGTAACCGGGCTGGTCGCTGGGAATCAAGAGCAAGCAAAACAGGCGTGATCTCTTCTTCCTCACGGACCACGGGGTAAACTTACCTACCTGAAACTGGATGTGAAAGGCGACGACGGCCATAAGCGAGAGGTGCGTGGTGTCACGTGAGCTACGGTAGGGGGACGTGATGAGTTGAGTCGGTAAGGGGACGCTTTCTTGACCAAGTGACACCTGAGAAGAGATGAGAAGGGTGAGGCGGCATCAGTCAGCTGCAAACTAAACAGAGGGACACTTCCTGCAGAGGGGCAGCACGGGCGATGCGCCGTTGTAAGTATGCAGGCCTGAGAGGAGGCCACTGTGGGCAGGATGATTGAGAATGAAAGGAAGGAGCTGCAAGACGAGGCCGCAGAGATCACGCTCCACCCCGCCCAGGGGATGCCCTGCCCTGCGGACTAGCACACCCAGAGAGAGAGTACCAGTGCACAGCCAGATGAGAAGCCCGCTCGAGAACGCAAGCCAACGCTGCTTCTTTCGCCAAGAAAGTCTTGCCTGGTAAACTAAACAGCGTATCCATAGAGCGGACACGTGATTTACATTCTGAAGCAGGCGCCCCGCCTTACGGAACGGCGACGGTTCTCAGGGGGGCCGGGCAGGAGCCGCTCCGCGCGTCTGTGCCAGGGACCCACCCGCCTGCGGGACCTCCGGCCGCCTCGCAGGAAGCTACGACGCCCAGTCCCACGGCTACCTGTGCAGCGAGGTGGACTCCGCGGACGCGTGCCACACACACTTCAAGCGGGAGCGCGGCCTGAGTGGCAAGGCGAGAGGCCGGCCTGCCGCGCAGACCAAGAAGGCGCTCTTCGGCCTGGGCCTAGGTGCTTGCGCCGCCCCCCCGGGCCTGCCGGGCTCTGAGGGCCCTGCCCTGGACCCCCTGCCCCCCTGCCCTTGGTTCAGTCACAGCAGAGGTGGCCACACCCACACCCTCTGTGACCTCGGCGTTCCACCCTCCTGCAGCCCCGCCCGCCCCCCTCCGCCGGTTGCCCTGGGCTACGGAAGCTGCATCCTGGGGCCAGGGGGTTCCCAGGAGGCCAAGGGAAGACACGATGGCCTTCAATGAGTCGCAGAGGCCTTACGTGGCCTTGTGTGGTTGGGCTCACCTCTGACGTTTCAGTGAACTCTGCGAGAAGACAGGGACCTACCTGCAGCCTCACAGTTGGGCTCCACGGTAAGGTGTGCGGGACAGACCTCAAACTGACCCACGGCATGGAGCAACACCCGCCATCGAGAGGTCTACAAGAGAGCCGCTGCAGCTAGCCCACAGGTCCGAGAAAACTAGGTTCTCCTTTACGTAAGTGAGTTTTGGGGAGATGTGTTGCAAAGCATTACCACAGCAAGAGCCGACTAATACAACGTTCTCCAAATCACTGCCATGTCCACGGCTGCCACCGAGCCTACGTGTAAGGCACCTGTGTCCTCGAACTTTGAGAACTCCTGAATTCTCGGTGCCTCTCCAACACAATGTACGTGGCTAAGGTGTCCCCAGATAACTTCACTAACGTACCACCGAGACCGCCCTAAGCTTTTATTGAACGCAATGCAACGCTCTTTCTATTCGTTTTCCGTTTCGACGTCGGTAAAATGCTTTCCGTCAATCTAAAAGGATGGAAGATTGGCACAAAACACTCTGCGGATAGTTGTTTTTCACAAAGGAAAATCACAAACGAAACAGGCATTTCACCGGGTGTAGAGCACTAACGCCCCCTAGTGCCTCTAAATGCCAAGTGAACAGAGGCGCTTAATTAAATATCGAATCCCAGCTCTCTCCGCTTGAGAGGGAGAGCAAGCCATTCTCAAGTGGAGGAGGGATGTTTTCAGCAGCTATCTGCAACATTCTGTGGACCTGGCCACTGTGTAGCTACAAAGAAACCTTTTGTCTGAGGAAACTAACTAAAGAAACTTGAAAGTGGGAAAAGCGAGAAAGAATGAGACAATACCCTTTTCTTGGTGACTCATTCACTTATTCGTTCACTTACCAAAGCAAATATCCACTACGTGTAGCGAGTACTGTGCTGAAAACCGCACAGAACACGGAGACGTACCCCCATTCGCAGGGAGGTTAGATACCAGAGAGGGAGACAAGATGTAGATTACCTTACGGCCGTTCCGCACGTGTCTTGTTAAACAGTTTACAGCTTCAGGGGAGAGAAGGGATCCAGAAATCGCCTGGATTCTCCGTGAAGTCTTCCCAGAGAAGCAGGTGCAAAATAGGTGGACTGGAAGAAACAAAACAATTAACCTCGTGGGTAGATATGAAACGGAGCAGAGGTGCACAGATATTTAGACCCCGTTCTTCCTTGAAACGTCTAGAAAGTGAAACTGAAGCCAAATTACGGAGGGCCTTGAGTGTCAGTCTTCGGAGCTTGGCCGTATGGGGATGACAGCGGGTGCCACGGACGGCTCGGAAGAGGGCAAGGGCATAACCCAAGAGCCCTGGGAGGTGTAGGAGAGGTCGCAGCGAGGGAGGTAGAAAGGCATGCGATTCTCCGAAGCAGTCACCGTAAGCCAGGTGTAAACTCATAACCGGTAGACGCGGAGTAAGGGCCACACAGATGGCAGGGAGGAGTACGAGGGACACTAGAAAGGTAAACGGTCAGGGCTTCACCAGGGATCGGGTGCATTCCTTTCTCCCTCTAACAGAGGTTATCAGTAACCGGGCTGGTCGCTGGGAATCAAGAGCAAGCAAAACAGGCGTGATCTCTTCTTCCTCACGGACCACGGGGTAAACTTACCTACCTGAAACTGGATGTGAAAGGCGACGACGGCCATAAGCGAGAGGTGCGTGGTGTCACGTGAGCTACGGTAGGGGGACGTGATGAGTTGAGTCGGTAAGGGGACGCTTTCTTGACCAAGTGACACCTGAGAAGAGATGAGAAGGGTGAGGCGGCATCAGTCAGCTGCAAACTAAACAGAGGGACACTTCCTGCAGAGGGGCAGCACGGGCGATGCGCCGTTGTAAGTATGCAGGCCTGAGAGGAGGCCACTGTGGGCAGGATGATTGAGAATGAAAGGAAGGAGCTGCAAGACGAGGCCGCAGAGATCACGCTCCACCCCGCCCAGGGGATGCCCTGCCCTGCGGACTAGCACACCCAGAGAGAGAGTACCAGTGCACAGCCAGATGAGAAGCCCGCTCGAGAATGCAAGCCAACGCTGCTTCTTTCGCCAAGAAAGTCTTGCCTGGTAAACTAAACAGCGTATCCATAGAGCGGACACGTGATTTACATTCTGAAGCAGGCGCCCCGCCTTACGGAACGGCGACGGTTCTCAGGGGGGCCGGGCAGGAGCCGCTCCACGCGTCTGTGCCAGGGACCCACCCGCCTGCGGGACCTCCGGCCGCCTCGCAGGAAGCTACGACGCCCAGTCCCACGGCTACCTGTGCAGCGAGGTGGACTCCGCGGACGCGTGCCACACACATTTCAAGCGGGAGCGCGGCCTGAGTGGCAAGGCGAGAGGCCGGCCTGCCGCGCAGACCAAGAAGGCGCTCTTCGGCCTGGGCCTAGGTGCTTGCGCCGCCCCCCCGGGCCTGCCGGGCTCTGAGGGCCCTGCCCTGGACCCCCTGCCCCCCTGCCCTTGGTTCAGTCACAGCAGAGGTGGCCACACCCACACCCTCTGTGACCTCGGCGTTCCACCCTCCTGCAGCCCCGCCCGCCCCCCTCCGCCGGTTGCCCTGGGCTACGGAAGCTGCATCCTGGGGCCAGGGGGTTCCCAGGAGGCCAAGGGAAGACACGATGGCCTTCAATGAGTCGCAGAGGCCTTACGTGGCCTTGTGTGGTTGGGCTCACCTCTGACGTTTCAGAGAACTCTGCGAGAAGACAGGGACCTACCTGCAGCCTCACAGTTGGGCTCCACGGTAAGGTGTGCGGGACAGACCTCAAACTGACCCACGGCATGGAGCAACACCCGCCATCGAGAGGTCTACAAGAGAGCCGCTGCAGCTAGCCCACAGGTCCGAGAAAACTAGGTTCTTCTTTACGTAAGTGAGTTTTGGGGAGATGTGTTGCAAAGCATTACCACAGCAAGAGCCGACTAATACAACGTTCTCCAAATCACTGCCATGTCCACGGCTGCCACCGAGCCTACGTGTAAGGCACCTGTGTCCTCGAACTTTGAGAACTCCTGAATTCTCGGTGCCTCTCCAACACAATGTACGTGGCTAAGGTGTCCCCAGATAACTTCACTAACGTACCACCGAGACCGCCCTAAGCTTTTATTGAACGCAATGCAACGCTGTTTCTATTCGTTTTCCGTTTCGACGTCGGTAAAATGCTTTCCGTCAATCTAAAAGGATGGAAGATTGGCACAAAACACTCTGCGGATAGTTGTTTTTCACAAAGGAAAATCACAAACGAAACAGGCATTTCACCGGGTGTAGAGCACTAACGCCCCCTAGTGCCTCTAAATGCCAAGTGAACAGAGGCGCTTAATTAAATATCGAATCCCAGCTCTCTCCGCTTGAGAGGGAGAGCAAGCCATTCTCAAGTGGAGGAGGGATGTTTTCAGCAGCTATCTGCAACATTCTGTGGACCTGGCCACTGTGTAGCTACAAAGAAACCTTTTGTCTGAGGAAACTAACTAAAGAAACTTGAAAGTGGGAAAAGCGAGAAAGAATGAGACAATACCTTCTTCTTGGTGACTCATTCACTTATTCGTTCACTTACCAAAGCAAATATCCACTACGTGTAGCGAGTACTGTGCTGAAAACCGCACAGAACACGGAGACGTACCCCCATTCGCAGGGAGGTTAGACACCAGAGAGGGAGACAAGATGTAGATTACCTTACGGCCGTTCCGCACGTGTCTTGTTAAACAGTTTACAGCTTCAGGGGAGAGAAGGGATCCAGAAATCGCCTGGATTCTCCGTGAAGTCTTCCCAGAGAAGCAGGTGCAAAATAGGTGGACTGGAAGAAACAAAACAATTAACCTCGTGGGTAGATATGAAACGGAGCAGAGGTGCACAGATATTTAGACCCCGTTCTTCCTTGAAACGTCTAGAAAGTGAAACTGAAGCCAAATTACGGAGGGCCTTGAGTGTCAGTCTTCGGAGCTTGGCCGTATGGGGATGACAGCGGGTGCCACGGACGGCTCGGAAGAGGGCAAGGGCATAACCCAAGAGCCCTGGGAGGTGTAGGAGAGGTCGCAGCGAGGGAGGTAGAAAGGCATGCGATTCTCCGAAGCAGTCACCGTAAGCCAGGTGTAAACTCATAAACGGTAGACGCGGAGTAAGGGCCACACAGATGGCAGGGAGGAGTACGAGGGACACTAGAAAGGAAAACGGTCAGGGCTTCACCAGGGATCGGGTGCATTCCTTTCTCCCTCTAACAGAGGTTATCAGTAACCGGGCTGGTCGCTGGGAATCAAGAGCAAGCAAAACAGGCGTGATCTCTTCTTCCTCACGGACCACGGGGTAAACTTACCTACCTGAAACTGGATGTGAAAGGCGACGACGGCCATAAGCGAGAGGTGCGTGGTGTCACGTGAGCTACGGTAGGGGGACGTGATGAGTTGAGTCGGTAAGGGGACGCTTTCTTGACCAAGTGACACCTGAGAAGAGATGAGAAGGGTGAGGCGGCATCAGTCAGCTGCAAACTAAACAGAGGGACACTTCCTGCAGAGGGGCAGCACGGGCGATGCGCCGTTGTAAGTATGCAGGCCTGAGAGGAGGCCACTGTGGGCAGGATGATTGAGAATGAAAGGAAGGAGCTGCAAGACGAGGCCGCAGAGATCACGCTCCACCCCGCCCAGGGGATGCCCTGCCCTGCGGACTAGCACACCCAGAGAGAGAGTACCAGTGCACAGCCAGATGAGAAGCCCGCTCGAGAATGCAAGCCAACGCTGCTTCTTTCGCCAAGAAAGTCTTGCCTGGTAAACTAAACAGCGTATCCATAGAGCGGACACGTGATTTACATTCTGAAGCAGGCGCCCCGTCTTACGGAACGGCGACGGTTCTCAGGGGGGCCGGGCAGGAGCCGCTCCGCGCGTCTGTGCCAGGGACCCACCCGCCTGCGGGACCTCCGGCCGCCTCGCAGGAAGCTACGACGCCCAGTCCCACGGCTACCTGTGCAGCGAGGTGGACTCCGCGGACGCGTGCCACACACACTTCAAGCGGGAGCGCGGCCTGAGTGGCAAGGCGAGAGGCCGGCCTGCCGCGCAGACCAAGAAGGCGCTCTTCGGCCTGGGCCTAGGTGCTTGCGCCGCCCCCCCGGGCCTGCCGGGCTCTGAGGGCCCTGCCCTGGACCCCCTGCCCCCCTGCCCTTGGTTCAGTCACAGCAGAGGTGGCCACACCCACACCCTCTGTGACCTCGGCGTTCCACCCTCCTGCAGCCCCGCCCGCCCCCCTCCGCCGGTTGCCCTGGGCTACGGAAGCTGCATCCTGGGGCCAGGGGGTTCCCAGGAGGCCAAGGGAAGACACGATGGCCTTCAATGAGTCGCAGAGGCCTTACGTGGCCTTGTGTGGTTGGGCTCACCTCTGACGTTTCAGTGAACTCTGCGAGAAGACAGGGACCTACCTGCAGCCTCACAGTTGGGCTCCACGGTAAGGTGTGCGGGACAGACCTCAAACTGACCCACGGCATGGAGCAACACCCGCCATCGAGAGGTCTACAAGAGAGCCGCTGCAGCTAGCCCACAGGTCCGAGAAAACTAGGTTCTTCTTTACGTAAGTGAGTTTTGGGGAGATGTGTTGCAAAGCATTACCACAGCAAGAGCCGACTAATACAACGTTCTCCAAATCACTGCCATGTCCACGGCTGCCACCGAGCCTACGTGTAAGGCACCTGTGTCCTCGAACTTTGAGAACTCCTGAATTCTCGGTGCCTCTCCAACACAATGTACGTGGCTAAGGTGTCCCCAGATAACTTCACTAACGTACCACCGAGACCGCCCTAAGCTTTTATTGAACGCAATGCAACGCTCTTTCTATTCGTTTTCCGTTTCGACGTCGGTAAAATGCTTTCCGTCAATCTAAAAGGATGGAAGATTGGCACAAAACACTCTGCGGATAGTTGTTTTTCACAAAGGAAAATCACAAACGAAACAGGCATTTCACCGGGTGTAGAGCACTAACGCCCCCTAGTGCCTCTAAATGCCAAGTGAACAGAGGCGCTTAATTAAATATCGAATCCCAGCTCTCTCCGCTTGAGAGGGAGAGCAAGCCATTCTCAAGTGGAGGAGGGATGTTTTCAGCAGCTATCTGCAACATTCTGTGGACCTGGCCACTGTGTAGCTACAAAGAAACCTTTTGTCTGAGGAAACTAACTAAAGAAACTTGAAAGTGGGAAAAGCGAGAAAGAATGAGACAATACCCTCTTCTTGGTGACTCATTCACTTATTCGTTCACTTACCAAAGCAAATATCCACTACGTGTAGCGAGTACTGTGCTGAAAACCGCACAGAACACGGAGACGTACCCCCATTCGCAGGGAGGTTAGACACCAGAGAGGGAGACAAGATGTAGATTACCTTACGGCCGTTCCGCACGTGTCTTGTTAAACAGTTTACAGCTTCAGGGGAGAGAAGGGATCCAGAAATCGCCTGGATTCTCCGTGAAGTCTTCCCAGAGAAGCAGGTGCAAAATAGGTGGACTGGAAGAAACAAAACAATTAACCTCGTGGGTAGATATGAAACGGAGCAGAGGTGCACAGATATTTAGACCCCGTTCTTCCTTGAAACGTCTAGAAAGTGAAACTGAAGCCAAATTACGGAGGGCCTTGAGTGTCAGTCTTCGGAGCTTGGCCGTATGGGGATGACAGCGGGTGCCACGGACGGCTCGGAAGAGGGCAAGGGCATAACCCAAGAGCCCTGGGAGGTGTAGGAGAGGTCGCAGCGAGGGAGGTAGAAAGGCATGCGATTCTCCGAAGCAGTCACCGTAAGCCAGGTGTAAACTCATAAACGGTAGACGCGGAGTAAGGGCCACACAGATGGCAGGGAGGAGTACGAGGGACACTAGAAAGGAAAACGGTCAGGGCTTCACCAGGGATCGGGTGCATTCCTTTCTCCCTCTAACAGAGGTTATCAGTAACCGGGCTGGTCGCTGGGAATCAAGAGCAAGCAAAACAGGCGTGATCTCTTCTTCCTCACGGACCACGGGGTAAACTTACCTACCTGAAACTGGATGTGAAAGGCGACGACGGCCATAAGCGAGAGGTGCGTGGTGTCACGTGAGCTACGGTAGGGGGACGTGATGAGTTGAGTCGGTAAGGGGACGCTTTCTTGACCAAGTGACACCTGAGAAGAGATGAGAAGGGTGAGGCGGCATCAGTCAGCTGCAAACTAAACAGAGGGACACTTCCTGCAGAGGGGCAGCACGGGCGATGCGCCGTTGTAAGTATGCAGGCCTGAGAGGAGGCCACTGTGGGCAGGATGATTGAGAATGAAAGGAAGGAGCTGCAAGACGAGGCCGCAGAGATCACGCTCCACCCTGCCCAGGGGATGCCCTGCCCTGCGGACTAGCACACCCAGAGAGAGAGTACCAGTGCACAGCCAGATGAGAAGCCCGCTCGAGAATGCAAGCCAACGCTGCTTCTTTCGCCAAGAAAGTCTTGCCTGGTAAACTAAACAGCGTATCCATAGAGCGGACACGTGATTTACATTCTGAAGCAGGCGCCCCGCCTTACGGAACGGCGACGGTTCTCAGGGGGGCCGGGCAGGAGCCGCTCCGCGCGTCTGTGCCAGGGACCCACCCGCCTGCGGGACCTCCGGCCGCCTCGCAGGAAGCTACGACGCCCAGTCCCACGGCTACCTGTGCAGCGAGGTGTACTCCGCGGACGCGTGCCACACACACTTCAAGCGGGAGCGCGGCCTGAGTGGCAAGGCGAGAGGCCGGCCTGCCGCGCAGACCAAGAAGGCGCTCTTCGGCCTGGGCCTAGGTGCTTGCGCCGCCCCCCCGGGCCTGCCGGGCTCTGAGGGCCCTGCCCTGGACACCCTGCCCCCCTGCCCTTGGTTCAGTCACAGCAGAGGTGGCCACACCCACACCCTCTGTGACCTCGGCGTTCCACCCTCCTGCAGCCCCGCCCGCCCCCCTCCGCCGGTTGCCCTGGGCTACGGAAGCTGCATCCTGGGGCCAGGGGGTTCCCAGGAGGCCAAGGGAAGACACGATGGCCTTCAATGAGTCGCAGAGGCCTTACGTGGCCTTGTGTGGTTGGGCTCACCTCTGACGTTTCAGTGAACTCTGCGAGAAGACAGGGACCTACCTGCAGCCTCACAGTTGGGCTCCACGGTAAGGTGTGCGGGACAGACCTCAAACTGACCCACGGCATGGAGCAACACCCGCCATCGAGAGGTCTACAAGAGAGCCGCTGCAGCTAGCCCACAGGTCCGAGAAAACTAGATTCTTCTTTACGTAAGTGAGTTTTGGGGAGATTTGTTGCAAAGCATTACCACAGCAAGAGCCGACTAATACAACGTTCTCCAAATCACTGCCATGTCCACGGCTGCCACCGAGCCTACGTGTAAGGCACCTGTGTCCTCGAACTTTGAGAACTCCTGAATTCTCGGTGCCTCTCCAACACAATGTACGTGGCTAAGGTGTCCCCAGATAACTTCACTAACGTACCACCGAGACCGCCCTAAGCTTTTATTGAACGCAATGCAACGCTCTTTCTATTCGTTTTCCGTTTCGACGTCGGTAAAATGCTTTCCGTCAATCTAAAAGGACGGAAAATTGGCACAAAACGCTCTGCGGATAGTTGTTTTTCACAAAGGAAAATCACAAACGAAACAGGCATTTCACCGGGTGTAGAGCACTAACGCCCCCTGGTGCCTCTAAATGCCAAGTGAACAGAGGCGCTTAATTAAATATCGAATCCCAGCTCTCTCCGCTTGAGAGGGAGAGCAAGCCATTCTCAAGTGGAGGAGGGATGTTTTCAGCAGCTATCTGCAACATTCTGTGGACCTGGCCACTGTGTAGCTACAAAGAAACCTTTTGTCTGAGGAAACCAACTAAAGAAACTTGAAAGTGGAGAAAGAGAGAAAGAATGAGACAATACCCTCTTCTTGGTGACTCATTCACTTATTCGTTCACTTATCAAAGCAAATATCCACTACGTGTAGCGAGTACTGTGCTGAAAACCGCACAGAACACGGAGATGTACCCACATTCGCAGGGAGGTTAGATACCAGAGAGGGAGACAAGATGTAGATTACCTTACGGCCGTTCCGCACGTGTCTTGTTAAACAGTTTACAGCTTCAGGGGAGAGAAGGGATCCAGAAATCGCTTGGATTCTCAGTGAAGTCTTCCCAGAGAAGCAGGTGCAAAATAGGTGGACTGGAAGAAACAAAACAATTAACCTCGTGGGTAGATATGAAACGGAGCAGAGGTGCACAGATATTTAGACCCCGTTCTTCCTTGAAACGTCTAGAAAGTGAAACTGAAGCCAAATTACGGAGGGCCTTGAGTGTCAGTCTTAGGAGCTTGGCCGTATGGGGATGACAGCGGGTGCCACGGACGGCTCGGAAGAGGGCAAGGGCATAACCCAAGAGCCCTGGGAGGTGTAGGGGAGGTCGCAGCGAGGGAGGTAGAAAGGCATGCGATTCTCCGAAGCAGTCACCGTAAGCCAGGTGTAAACTCATAACCGGTAGACGCGGAGTAAGGGCGACACAGATGGCAGGGAGGAGTACGAGGGACACTAGAAAGGAAAACGGTCAGGGCTTCACCAGGGATTGGGTGCATTCCTTTCTCCCTCTAACAGAGGTTATCAGTAACCGGGCTGGTCGCTGGGAATCAAGAGCAAGCAAAACAGGTGTGATCTCTTCTTCCTCACGGACCACGGGGTAAACTTACCTACCTGAAACTGGATGTGAAAGGCGACGACGGCCATAAGCGAGAGGTGCGTGGTGTCACGTGAGCTACGGTAGGGGGACGTGATGAGTTGAGTCGGTAAGGGGACGCTTTCTTGACCAAGTGACACCTGAGAATAGATGAGAAGGGTGAGGCGGCATCAGTCAGCTGCAAACTAAACAGAGGGACACTTCCTGCAGAGGGGCAGCACGGGCGATGCGCCGTTGTAAGTATGCAGGCCTGAGAGGAGGCCACTGTGGGCAGGATGATTGAGAATGAAAGGAAGGAGCTGCAAGACGAGGCCGCAGAGATCACGCTCCACCCTACCCAGGGGATGCCCTGCCCTGCGGACTAGCACACCCAGAGAGAGAGTACCAGTGCACAGCCAGATGAGAAGCCCGCTCGAGAACGCAAGCCAACGCTGCTTCTTTCGCCAAGAAAGTCTTGCCTGGTAAACTAAACAGCGTATCCATAGAGCGGACACGTGATTTACATTCTGAAGCAGGCGCCCCGCCTTACGGAACGGCGACGGTTCTCAGGGGGGCCGGGCAGGAGCCGCTCCGCGCGTCTGTGCCAGGGACCCACCCGCCTGCGGGACCTCCGGCCGCCTCGCAGGAAGCTACGACGCCCAGTCCCACGGCTACCTGTGCAGCGAGGTGTACTCCGCGGACGCGTGCCACACACACTTCAAGAGGGAGCGCGGCCTGAGTGGCAAGGCGAGAGGCCGGCCTGCCGCGCAGACCAAGAAGGCGCTCTTCGGCCTGGGCCTAGGTGCTTGCGCCGCCCCCCTGTGCCTGCCGGGTTCTGAGGGCCCTGCCCTGGACACCCTGCCCCCCTGCCCTTGGTTCAGTCACAGCAGAGGTGGCCACACCCACACCCTCTGTGACCTCGGCGTTCCACCCTCCTGCAGCCCCGCCCGCCCCCCTCCGCCGGTTGCCCTGGGCTACGGAAGCTGCATCCTGGGGCCAGGGGGTTCCCAGGAGGCCAAGGGAAGACACGATGGCCTTCAATGAGTCGCAGAGGCCTTACGTGGCCTTGTGTGGTTGGGCTCACCTCTGACGTTTCAGTGAACTCTGCGAGAAGACAGGGACCTACCTGCAGCCTCACAGTTGGGCTCCACGGTAAGGTGTGCGGGACAGACCTCAAACTGACCCACGGCATGGAGCAACACCCGCCATCGAGAGGTCTACAAGAGAGCCGCTGCAGCTAGCCCACAGGTCCGAGAAAACTAGGTTCTTCTTTACGTAAGTGAGTTTTGGGGAGATGTGTTGCAAAGCATTACCACAGCAAGAGCCGACTAATACAACGTTCTCCAAATCACTGCCATGTCCACGGCTGCCACCGAGCCTACGTGTAAGGCACCTGTGTCCTCGAACTTTGAGAACTCCTGAATTCTCGGTGCCTCTCCAACACAATGTACGTGGCTAAGGTGTCCCCAGATAACTTCACTAACGTACCACCGAGACCGCCCTAAGCTTTTATTGAACGCAATGCAACGCTCTTTCTATTCGTTTTCCGTTTCGACGTCGGTAAAATGCTTTCCGTCAATCTAAAAGGATGGAAAATTGGCACAAAACACTCTGCGGATAGTTGTTTTTCACAAAGGAAAATCACAAACGAAACAGGCATTTCACCGGGTGTAGAGCACTAACGCCCCCTAGTGCCTCTAAATGCCAAGTGCACAGAGGCGCTTAATTAAATATCGAATCCCAGCTCTCTCTGCTTGAGAGGGAGAGCAAGCCATTCTCAAGTGGAGGAGGGATGTTTTCAGCAGCTATCTGCAACATTCTGTGGACCTGGCCACTGTGTAGCTACAAAGAAACCTTTTGTCTGAGGAAACTAACTAAAGAAACTTGAAAGTGGAAAAAGAGAGAAAGAATGAGACAATACCCTCTTCTTGGTGACTCATTCACTTATTCGTTCACTTACCAAAGCAAATATCCACTACGTGGAGCGAGTACTGTGCTGAAAACCGCACAGAACACGGAGACGTACCCCCATTCGCAGGGAGGTTAGATACCAGAGAGGGAGACAAGATGTAGATTACCTTACGGCCGTTCCGCACGTGTCTTGTTAAACAGCTTACAGCTTCAGGGGAGAGAAGGGATCCAGAAATCGCTTGGATTCTCAGTGAAGTCTTCCCAGAGAAGCAGGTGCAAAATAGGTGGACTGGAAGAAACAAAACAATTAACCTCGTGGGTAGACATGAAACGGAGCAGAGGTGCACAGATATTTAGACCCCGTTCTTCCTTGAAACGTCTAGAAAGTGAAACTGAAGCCAAATTACGGAGGGCCTTGAGTGTCAGTCTTAGGAGCTTGGCCGTATGGGGATGACAGCGGGTGCCACGGACGGCTCGGAAGAGGGCAAGGGCATAACCCAAGAGCCCTGGGAGGTGTAGGAGAGGTCGCAGCGAGGGAGGTAGAAAGGCATGCGATTCTCCGAAGCAGTCACCGTAAGCCAGGTGTAAACTCATAACCGGTAGACGCGGAGTAAGGGCCACACAGATGGCAGGGAGGAGTACGAGGGACACTAGAAAGGAAAACGGTCAGGGCTTCACCAGGGATTGGGTGCATTCCTTTCTCCCTCTAACAGAGGTTATCAGTAACCGGGCTGGTCGCTGGGAATCAAGAGCAAGCAAAACAGGCGTGATCTCTTCCTCCTCACGGACCACGGGGTAAACTTACCTACCTGAAACTGGATGTGAAAGGCGACGACGGCCATAAGCGAGAGGTGCGTGGTGTCACGTGAGCTACGGTAGGGGGACGTGATGAGTTGAGTCGGTAAGGGGACGCTTTCTTGAACAAGTGACACCTGAGAAGAGATGAGAAGGGTGAGACGGCATCAGTCAGCTGCAAACTAAACAGAGGGGCACTTCCTGCAGAGGGGCAGCACGGGCGATGCGCCGTTGTAAGTATGCAGGCCTGAGAGGAGGCCACTGTGGGCAGGATGATTGAGAATGAAAGGAAGGAGCTGCAAGACGAGGCCGCAGAGATCACGCTCCACCCTGCCCAGGGGATGCCCTGCCCTGCGGACTAGCACACCCAGAGAGAGAGTACCAGTACACAGCCAGATGAGAAGCCCGCTCGAGAATGCAAGCCAACGCTGCTTCTTTCGCCAAGAAAGTCTTGCCTGGTAAACTAAACAGCGTATCCATAGAGCGGACACGTGATTTACATTCTGAAGCAGGCGCCCCGCCTTACGGAACGGCGACGGTTCTCAGGGGGGCCGGGCAGGAGCCGCTCCGCGCGTCTGTGCCAGGGACCCACCTGCCTGCGGGACCTCCGGCCGCCTCGCAGGAAGCTACGACGCCCAGTCCCACGGCTACCTGTGCAGCGAGGTGAACTCCGCGGACGCGTGCCACACACACTTCAAGCGGGAGCGCGGCCTGAGTGGCAAGGCGAGAGGCCGGCCTGCCGCGCAGACCAAGAAGGCGCTCTTCGGCCTGGGCCTAGGTGCTTGCGCCGCCCCCCCGGGCCTGCTGGGCTCTGAGGGCCCTGCCCTGGACCCCCTGCCCCCCTGCCCTTGGTTCAGTCACAGCAGAGGTGGCCACACCCACACCCTCTGTGACCTCGGCGTTCCACCCTCATGCAGCCCCGCCCGCCCCCCTCCGCCGGTTGCCCTGGGCTACGGAAGCTGCATCCTGGGGCCAGGGGGTTCCCAGGAGGCCAAGGGAAGACACGATGGCCTTCAATGAGTCGCAGAGGCCTTACGTGGCCTTGTGTGGTTGGGCTCACCTCTGACGTTTCAGTGAACTCTGCGAGAAGACAGGGACCTACCTGCAGCCTCACAGCTGGGCTCCACGGTAAGGTGTGCGGGACAGACCTCAAACTGACCCATGGCATGGAGCAACACCCGCCATCGAGAGGTCTACAAGAGAGCCGCTGCAGCTAGCCCACAGGTCCGAGAAAACTAGATTCTTCTTTACGTAAGTGAGTTTTGGGGAGATGTGTTGCAAAGCATTACCACAGCAAGAGCCGACTAATACAACGTTCTCCAAATCACTGCCATGTCCACGGCTGCCACCGAGCCTACGTGTAAGGCACCTGTGTCCTCGAACTTTGAGAACTCCTGAATTCTCGGTGCCTCTCCAACACAATGTACGTGGCTAAGGTGTCCCCAGATAACTTCACTAACGTACCACCGAGACCGCCCTAAGCTTTTATTGAACGCAATGCAACGCTCTTTCTATTCGTTTTCCGTTTCGACGTCGGTAAAATGCTTTCCGTCAATCTAAAAGGATGGAAAATTGGCACAAAACACTCTGCGGATAGTTGTTTTTCACAAAGGAAAATCACAAACGAAACAGGCATTTCACCGGGTGTAGAGCACTAACGCCCCCTAGTGCCTCTAAATGCCAAGTGCACAGAGGCGCTTAAGTAAATATCGAATCCCAGCTCTCTCCGCTTGAGAGGGAGAGCAAGCCATTCTCAAGTGGAGGAGGGATGTTTTCAGCAGCTATCTGCAACATTCTGTGGACCTGGCCACTGTGTAGCTACAAAGAAACCTTTTGTCTGAGGAAACTAACTAAAGAAACTTGAAAGTGGAGAAAGAGAGAAAGAATGAGACAATACCCTCTTCTTGGTGACTCATTCACTTATTCGTTCACTTACCAAAGCAAATATCCACCACGTGTAGAGAGTACTGTGCTGAAAACCGCACAGAACACGGAGACGTACCCCCCATTCGCAGGGAGGTTAGATACCAGAGAGGGAGACAAGATGTAGATTACCTTACGGCCGTTCCGCACATGTCTTGTTAAACAGTTTACAGCTTCAGGGGAGAGAAGGGATCCAGAAATCGCCTGGATTCTCAGTGAAGTCTTCCCAGAGAAGCAGGTGCGAAATAGGTGGACTGGAAGAAACAAAACAATTAACCTCGTGGGTAGATATGAAACGGAGCAGAGGTGCACAGATATTTAGACCCCGTTCTTCCTTGAAACGTCTAGAAAGTGAAACTGAAGCCAAATTACGGAGGGCCTTGAGTGTCAGTCTTCGGAGCTTGGCCGTATGGGGATGACAGCGGGTGCCACGGACGGCTCGGAAGAGGGCAAGGGCATAACCCAAGAGCCCTGGGAGGTGTAGGAGAGGTCGCAGCGAGGGAGGTAGAAAGGCATGCGATTCTCTGAAGCAGTCACCGTAAGCCAGGTGTAAACTCATAAACGGTAGACGCGGAGTAAGGGCGACACAGATGGCAGGGAGGAGTACGAGGGACACTAGAAAGGAAAACGGTCAGGGCTTCACCAGGGATTGGGTGCATTCCTTTCTCCCTCTAACAGAGGTTATCAGTAACCGGGCTGGTCGCTGGGAATCAAGAGCAAGCAAAACAGGCGTGATCTCTTCTTCCTCACGGACCACGGGGTAAACTTACCTACCTGAAACTGGATGTGAAAGGCGACGACGGCCATAAGCGAGAGGTGCGTGGTGTCACGTGAGCTACGGTAGGGGGACGTGATGAGTTGAGTCGGTAAGGGGACGCTTTCTTGACCAAGTGACACCTGAGAAGAGATGAGAAGGGTGAGGCGGCATCAGTCAGCTGCAAACTAAACAGAGGGACACTTCCTGCAGAGGGGCAGCACGGGCGATGCGCTGTTGTAAGTATGCAGGCCTGAGAGGAGGCCACTGTGGGCAGGATGATTGAGAATGAAAGGAAGGAGCTGCAAGACGAGGCCGCAGAGATCACGCTCCACTCTACCCAGGGGATGCCCTGCCCTGCGGACTAGCACACCCAGAGAGAGAGTACCAGTGCACAGCCAGATGAGAAGCCCGCTCGAGAACGGAAGCCAACGCTGCTTCTTTCGCCAAGAAAGTCTTGCCTGGTAAACTAAACAGCGTATCCATAGAGCGGACACGTGATTTACATTCTGAAGCAGGCGCCCCGCCTTACGGAACGGCGACGGTTCTCAGGGGGGCCGGGCAGGAGCCGCTCCGCGCGTCTGTGCCAGGGACCCACCTGCCTGCGGGACCTCCGGCCGCCTCGCAGGAAGCTACGACGCCCAGTCCCACGGCTACCTGTGCAGCGAGGTGAACTCCGCGGACGCGTGCCACACACACTTCAAGCGGGAGCGCGGCCTGAGTGGCAAGGCGAGAGGCCGGCCTGCCGCGCAGACCAAGAAGGCGCTCTTCGGCCTGGGCCTAGGTGCTTGCGCCGCCCCCCCGGGCCTGCTGGGCTCTGAGGGCCCTGCCCTGGACCCCCTGCCCCCCTGCCCTTGGTTCAGTCACAGCAGAGGTGGCCACACCCACACCCTCTGTGACCTCGGCGTTCCACCCTCATGCAGCCCCGCCCGCCCCCCTCCGCCGGTTGCCCTGGGCTACGGAAGCTGCATCCTGGGGCCAGGGGGTTCCCAGGAGGCCAAGGGAAGACACGATGGCCTTCAATGAGTCGCAGAGGCCTTACGTGGCCTTGTGTGGTTGGGCTCACCTCTGACGTTTCAGTGAACTCTGCGAGAAGACAGGGACCTACCTGCAGCCTCACAGCTGGGCTCCACGGTAAGGTGTGCGGGACAGACCTCAAACTGACCCATGGCATGGAGCAACACCCGCCATCGAGAGGTCTACAAGAGAGCCGCTGCAGCTAGCGCACAGGTCCGAGAAAACTAGATTCTTCTTTACGTAAGTGAGTTTTGGGGAGATGTGTTGCAAAGCATTACCACAGCAAGAGCCGACTAATACAACGTTCTCCAAATCACTGCCATGTCCACGGCTGCCACCGAGCCTACGTGTAAGGCACCTGTGTCCTCGAACTTTGAGAACTCCTGAATTCTCGGTGCCTCTCCAACACAATGTACGTGGCTAAGGTGTCCCCAGATAACTTCACTAACGTACCACCGAGACCGCCCTAAGCTTTTATTGAACGCAATGCAACGCTCTTTCTATTCGTTTTCCGTTTCGACGTCGGTAAAATGCTTTCCGTCAATCTAAAAGGATGGAAAATTGGCACAAAACACTCTGCGGATAGTTGTTTTTCACAAAGGAAAATCACAAACGAAACAGGCATTTCACCGGGTGTAGAGCACTAACGCCCCCTAGTGCCTCTAAATGCCAAGTGCACAGAGGCGCTTAAGTAAATATCGAATCCCAGCTCTCTCCGCTTGAGAGGGAGAGCAAGCCATTCTCAAGTGGAGGAGGGATGTTTTCAGCAGCTATCTGCAACATTCTGTGGACCTGGCCACTGTGTAGCTACAAAGAAACCTTTTGTCTGAGGAAACTAACTAAAGAAACTTGAAAGTGGAGAAAGAGAGAAAGAATGAGACAATACCCTCTTCTTGGTGACTCATTCACTTATTCGTTCACTTACCAAAGCAAATATCCACCACGTGTAGAGAGTACTGTGCTGAAAACCGCACAGAACACGGAGACGTACCCCCCATTCGCAGGGAGGTTAGATACCAGAGAGGGAGACAAGATGTAGATTACCTTACGGCCGTTCCGCACATGTCTTGTTAAACAGTTTACAGCTTCAGGGGAGAGAAGGGATCCAGAAATCGCCTGGATTCTCAGTGAAGTCTTCCCAGAGAAGCAGGTGCGAAATAGGTGGACTGGAAGAAACAAAACAATTAACCTCGTGGGTAGATATGAAACGGAGCAGAGGTGCACAGATATTTAGACCCCGTTCTTCCTTGAAACGTCTAGAAAGTGAAACTGAAGCCAAATTACGGAGGGCCTTGAGTGTCAGTCTTCGGAGCTTGGCCGTATGGGGATGACAGCGGGTGCCACGGACGGCTCGGAAGAGGGCAAGGGCATAACCCAAGAGCCCTGGGAGGTGTAGGAGAGGTCGCAGCGAGGGAGGTAGAAAGGCATGCGATTCTCTGAAGCAGTCACCGTAAGCCAGGTGTAAACTCATAAACGGTAGACGCGGAGTAAGGGCGACACAGATGGCAGGGAGGAGTACGAGGGACACTAGAAAGGAAAACGGTCAGGGCTTCACCAGGGATTGGGTGCATTCCTTTCTCCCTCTAACAGAGGTTATCAGTAACCGGGCTGGTCGCAGGGAATCAAGAGCAAGCAAAACAGGCGTGATCTCTTCTTCCTCACGGACCACGGGGTAAACTTACCTACCTGAAACTGGATGTGAAAGGCGACGACGGCCATAAGCGAGAGGTGCGTGGTGTCACGTGAGCTACGGTAGGGGGACGTGATGAGTTGAGTCGGTAAGGGGACGCTTTCTTGACCAAGTGACACCTGAGAAGAGATGAGAAGGGTGAGGCGGCATCAGTCAGCTGCAAACTAAACAGAGGGACACTTCCTGCAGAGGGGCAGCACGGGCGATGCGCTGTTGTAAGTATGCAGGCCTGAGAGGAGGCCACTGTGGGCAGGATGATTGAGAATGAAAGGAAGGAGCTGCAAGACGAGGCCGCAGAGATCACGCTCCACTCTACCCAGGGGATGCCCTGCCCTGCGGACTAGCACACCCAGAGAGAGAGTACCAGTGCACAGCCAGATGAGAAGCCCGCTCGAGAACGGAAGCCAACGCTGCTTCTTTCGCCAAGAAAGTCTTGCCTGGTAAACTAAACAGCGTATCCATAGAGCGGACACGTGATTTACATTCTGAAGCAGGCGCCCCGCCTTACGGAACGGCGACGGTTCTCAGGGGGGCCGGGCAGGAGCCGCTCCGCGCGTCTGTGCCAGGGACCCACCCGCCTGCGGGACCTCCGGCCGCCTCGCAGGAAGCTACGACGCCCAGTCCCACGGCTACCTGTGCAGCGAGGTGTACTCCGCGGACGCGTGCCACACACACTTCAAGCGGGAGCGCGGCCTGAGTGGCAAGGCGAGAGGCCGGCCTGCCGCGCAGACCAAGAAGGCGCTCTTCGGCCTGGGCCTAGGTGCTTGCGCCGCACCCCTGGGCCTGCCGGACTCTGAGGGCCCTGCCCTGGACCCCCTGCCCCCCTGCCCTTGGTTCAGTCACAGCAGAGGTGGCCACACCCACACCCTCTGTGACCTCGGCGTTCCACCCTCCTGCAGCCCCGCCCGCCCCCCTCTGCCGGTTGCCCTGGGCTACGGAAGCTGCATCCTGGGGCCAGGGGGTTCCCAGGAGGCCAAGGGAAGACACGATGGCCTTCAATGAGTCGCAGAGGCCTTACGTGGCCTTGTGTGGTTGGGCTCACCTCTGACGTTTCAGTGAACTCTGCGAGAAGACAGGGACCTACCTGCAGCCTCACAGTTGGGCTCCACGGTAAGGTGTGCGGGACAGACCTCAAACTGACCCACGGCATGGAGCAACACCCGCCATCGAGAGGTCTACAAGAGAGCCGCTGCAGCTAGCCCACAGGTCCGAGAAAACTAGATTCTTCTTTACGTAAGTGAGTTTTGGGGAGATTTGTTGCAAAGCATTACCACAGCAAGAGCCGACTAATACAACGTTCTCCAAATCACTGCCATGTCCACGGCTGCCACCGAGCCTACGTGTAAGGCACCTGTGTCCTCGAACTTTGAGAACTCCTGAATTCTCGGTGCCTCTCCAACACAATGTACGTGGCTAAGGTGTCCCCAGATAACTTCACTAACGTACCACCGAGACCGCCCTAAGCTTTTATTGAACGCAATGCAACGCTCTTTCTATTCGTTTTCCGTTTCAACGTCGGTAAAATGCTTTCCGTCAATCTAAAAGGACGGAAAATTGGCACAAAACGCTCTGCGGATAGTTGTTTCTCACAAAGGAAAATCACAAACGAAACAGGCATTTCACCGGGTGTAGAGCACTAACGCCCCCTGGTGCCTCTAAATGCCAAGTGAACAGAGGCGCTTAATTAAATATCGAATCCCAGCTCTCTCCGCTTGAGAGGGAGAGCAAGCCATTCTCAAGTGGAGGAGGGATGTTTTCAGCAGCTATCTGCAACATTCTGTGGACCTGGCCACTGTGTAGCTACAAAGAAACCTTTTGTCTGAGGAAACCAACTAAAGAAACTCGAAAGTGGAGAAAGAGAGAAAGAATGAGACAATACCCTCTTCTTGGTGACTCATTCACTTATTCGTTCACTTATCAAAGCAAATATCCACTACGTGTAGCGAGTACTGTGCTGAAAACCGCACAGAACACGGAGATGTACCCACATTCGCAGGGAGGTTAGATACCAGAGAGGGAGACAAGATGTAGATTACCTTACGGCCGTTCCGCACGTGTCTTGTTAAAGAGTTTACAGCTTCGGGGGAGAGAAGGGATACAGAAATCGCCTGGATTCTCCGTGAAGTCTTCCCAGAGAAGCAGGTGCAAAATAGGTGGACTGGAAGAAACAAAACAATTAACCTCGTGGGTAGATATGAAACGGAGCAGAGGTGCACAGATATTTAGACCCCGTTCTTCCTTGAAACGTCTAGAAAGTGAAACTGAAGCCAAATTACGGAGGGCCTTGAGTGTCAGTCTTAGGAGCTTGGCCGTATGGGGATGACAGCGGGTGCCACGGACGGCTCGGAAGAGGGCAAGGGCATAACCCAAGAGCCCTGGGAGGTGTAGGAGAGGTCGCAGCGAGGGAGGTAGAAAGGCATGCGATTCTCCGAAGCAGTCACCGTAAGCCAGGTGTAAACTCATAACCGGTAGACGCGGAGTAAGGGCCACACAGATGGCAGGGAGGAGTACGAGGGACACTAGAAAGGAAAACGGTCAGGGCTTCACCAGGGATTGGGTGCATTCCTTTCTCCCTCTAACAGAGGTTATCAGTAACCGGGCTGGTCGCTGGGAATCAAGAGCAAGCAAAACAGGCGTGATCTCTTCTTCCTCACGGACCACGGGGTAAACTTACCTACCTGAAACTGGATGTGAAAGGCGACGACGGCCATAAGCGAGAGGTGCGTGGTGTCACGTGAGCTATGGTAGGGGGACGTGATGAGTTGAGTCGGTAAGGGGACGCTTTCTTGACCAAGTGACACCTGAGAAGAGATGAGAAGGGTGAGGCGGCATCAGTCAGCTGCAAACTAAACAGAGGGGCACTTCCTGCAGAGGGGCAGCACGGGCGATGCGCCGTTGTAAGTATGCAGGCCTGAGAGGAGGCCACTGTGGGCAGGATGATTGAGAATGAAAGGAAGGAGCTGCAAGACGAGGCCGCAGAGATCACGCTCCACCCCGCCCAGGGGATGCCCTGCCCTGCGGACTAGCACACCCAGAGAGAGAGTACCAGTGCACAGCCAGATGAGAAGCCCGCTCGAGAATGCAAGCCAACGCTGCTTCTTTCGCCAAGAAAGTCTTGCCTGGTAAACTAAACAGCGTATCCATAGAGCGGACACGTGATTTACATTCTGAAGCAGGCGCCCCGCCTTACGGAACGGCGACGGTTCTCAGGGGGGCCGGGCAGGAGCCGCTCCGCGCGTCTGTGCCAGGGACCCACCCGCCTGCGGGACCTCCGGCCGCCTCGCAGGAAGCTACGACGCCCAGTCCCACGGCTACCTGTGCAGCGAGGTGTACTCCGCGGACGCGTGCCACACACACTTCAAGCGGGAGCGCGGCCTGAGTGGCAAGGCGAGAGGCCGGCCTGCCGCGCAGACCAAGAAGGCGCTCTTCGGCCTGGGCCTAGGTGCTTGCGCCGCCCCCCGGGCCTGCCGGGCTCTGAGGGCCCTGCCCTGGACCCCCTGCCCCCCTGCCCTTGGTTCAGTCACAGCAGAGGTGGCCACACCCACACCCTCTGTGACCTCGGCGTTCCACCCTCCTGCAGCCCCGCCCGCCCCCCTCCGCCGGTTGCCCTGGGCTACGGAAGCTGCATCCTGGGGCCAGGGGGTTCCCAGGAGGCCAAGGGAAGACACGATGGCCTTCAATGAGTCGCAGAGGCCTTACGTGGCCTTGTGTGGTTGGGCTCACCTCTGACGTTTCAGTGAACTCTGCGAGAAGACAGGGACCTACCTGCAGCCTCACAGTTGGGCTCCACGGTAAGGTGTGCGGGACAGACCTCAAACTGACCCACGGCATGGAGCAACACCCGCCATCGAGAGGTCTACAAGAGAGCCGCTGCAGCTAGCCCACAGGTCCGAGAAAACTAGGTTCTCCTTTACGTAAGTGAGTTTTGGGGAGATGTGTTGCAAAGCATTACCACAGCAAGAGCCGACTAATACAACGTTCTCCAAATCACTGCCATGTCCACGGCTGCCACCGAGCCTACGTGTAAGGCACCTGTGTCCTCGAACTTTGAGAACTCCTGAATTCTCGGTGCCTCTCCAACACAATGTACGTGGCTAAGGTGTCCCCAGATAACTTCACTAACGTACCACCGAGACCGCCCTAAGCTTTTATTGAACGCAATGCAACGCTCTTTCTATTCGTTTTCCGTTTCGACGTCGGTAAAATGCTTTCCGTCAATCTAAAAGGATGGAAAATTGGCACAAAACACTCTGCGGATAGTTGTTTTTCACAAAGGAAAATCACAAACGAAACAGGCATTTCACCGGGTGTAGAGCACTAACGCCCCCTGGTGCCTCTAAATGCCAAGTGAACAGAGGCGCTTAATTAAATATCGAATCCCAGCTCTCTCCGCTTGAGAGGGAGAGCAAGCCATTCTCAAGTGGAGGAGGGATGTTTTCAGCAGCTATCTGCAACATTCTGTGGACCTGGCCACTGTGTAGCTACAAAGAAACCTTTTGTCTGAGGAAACTAACTACAGAAACTTGAAAGTGGAGAAAGAGAGAAAGAATGAGACAATACCCTCTTCTTGGTGACTCATTCACTTATTCGTTCACTTACCAAAGCAAATATCCACCATGTGTAGAGAGTACTGTGCTGAAAACCGCACAGAACACGGAGACGTACCCCCCATTCGCAGGGAGGTTAGATACCAGAGAGGGAGACAAGATGTAGATTACCTTACGGCCGTTCCGCACATGTCTTGTTAAACAGTTTACAGCTTCAGGGGAGAGAAGGGATCCAGAAATCGCCTGGATTCTCAGTGAAGTCTTCCCAGAGAAGCACGTGCAAAATAGGTGGACTGGAAGAAACAAAACAATTAACCTCGTGGGTAGATATGAAACGGAGCAGAGGTGCACAGATATTTAGACCCCGTTCTTCCTTGAAACGTCTAGAAAGTGAAACTGAAGCCAAATTACGGAGGGCCTTGAGTGTCAGTCTTCGGAGCTTGGCCGTATGGGGATGACAGCGGGTGCCACGGACGGCTCGGAAGAGGGCAAGGGCATAACCCAAGAGCCCTGGGAGGTGTAGGAGAGGTCGCAGCGAGGGAGGTAGAAAGGCATGCGATTCTCCGAAGCAGTCACCGTAAGCCAGGTGTAAACTCATAAACGGTAGACGCGGAGTAAGGGCGACACAGATGGCAGGGAGGAGTACGAGGGACACTAGAAAGGAAAACGGTCAGGGCTTCACCAGGGATTGGGTGCATTCCTTTCTCCCTCTAACAGAGGTTATCAGTAACCGGGCTGGTCGCTGGGAATCAAGAGCAAGCAAAACAGGCGTGATCTCTTCTTCCTCACGGACCACGGGGTAAACTTACCTACCTGAAACTGGATGTGAAAGGCGACGACGGCCATAAGCGAGAGGTGCGTGGTGTCACGTGAGCTACGGTAGGGGGACGTGATGAGTTGAGTCGGTAAGGGGACGCTTTCTTGACCAAGTGACACCTGAGAAGAGATGAGAAGGGTGAGGCGGCATCAGTCAGCTGCAAACTAAACAGAGGGACACTTCCTGCAGAGGGGCAGCACGGGCGATGCGCCGTTGTAAGTATGCAGGCCTGAGAGGAGGCCACTGTGGGCAGGATGATTGAGAATGAAAGGAAGGAGCTGCAAGACGAGGCCGCAGAGATCACGCTCCACCCTACCCAGGGGATGCCCTGCCCTGCGGACTAGCACACCCAGAGAGACAGTACCAGTGCACAGCCAGATGAGAAGCCCGCTCGAGAACGCAAGCCAACGCTGCTTCTTTCGCCAAGAAAGTCTTGCCTGGTAAACTAAACAGCGTATCCATAGAGCGGACACGTGATTTACATTCTGAAGCAGGCGCCCCGCCTTACGGAACGGCGACGGTTCTCAGGGGGGCCGGGCAGGAGCCGCTCCGCGCGTCTGTGCCAGGGACCCACCTGCCTGCGGGACCTCCGGCCGCCTCGCAGGAAGCTACGACGCCCAGTCCCACGGCTACCTGTGCAGCGAGGTGAACTCCGCGGACGCGTGCCACACACACTTCAAGCGGGAGCGCGGCCTGAGTGGCAAGGCGAGAGGCCGGCCTGCCGCGCAGACCAAGAAGGCGCTCTTCGGCCTGGGCCTAGGTGCTTGCGCCGCCCCCCTGGGCCTGCCGGGCTCTGAGGGCCCTGCCCTGGACCCCCTGCCCCCCTGCCCTTGGTTCAGTCACAGCAGAGGTGGCCACACCCACACCCTCTGTGACCTCGGCGTTCCACCCTCCTGCAGCCCCGCCCGCCCCCCTCCGCCGGTTGCCCTGGGCTACGGAAGCTGCATCCTGGGGCCAGGGGGTTCCCAGGAGGCCAAGGGAAGACACGATGGCCTTCAATGAGTCGCAGAGGCCTTACGTGGCCTTGTGTGGTTGGGCTCACCTCTGACGTTTCAGTGAACTCTGCGACAAGACAGGGACCTACCTGCAGCCTCACAGTTGGGCTCCACGGTAAGGTGTGCGGGACAGACCTCAAACTGACCCACGGCATGGAGCAACACCCGCCATCGAGAGGTCTACAAGAGAGCCGCTGCAGCTAGCCCACAGGTCCAAGAAAACTAGGTTCTTCTTTACGTGAGTGAGTTTTGGGGAGATTTGTTGCAAAGCATTACCACAGCAAGAGCCGACTAATACAACGTTCTCCAAATCACTGCCATGTCCACGGCTGCCACCGAGCCTACGTGTAAGGCACCTGTGTCCTCGAACTTTGAGAACTCCTGAATTCTCGGTGCCTCTCCAACACAATGTACGTGGCTAAGGTGTCCCCAGATAACTTCACTAACGTACCACCGAGACCGCCCTAAGCTTTTATTGAACGCAATGCAACGCTCTTTCTATTCGTTTTCCGTTTCGACGTCGGTAAAATGCTTTCCGTCAATCTAAAAGGACGGAAAATTGGCACAAAACGCTCTGCGGATAGTTGTTTTTCACAAAGGAAAATCACAAACGAAACAGGCATTTCACCGGGTGTAGAGCACTAACGCCCCCTGGTGCCTCTAAATGCCAAGTGAACAGAGGCGCTTAATTAAATATCGAATCCCAGCTCTCTCCGCTTGAGAGGGAGAGCAAGCCATTCTCAAGTGGAGGAGGGATGTTTTCAGCAGCTATCTGCAACATTCTGTGGACCTGGCCACTGTGTAGCTACAAAGAAACCTTTTGTCTGAGGAAACCAACTAAAGAAACTTGAAAGTGGAGAAAGAGAGAAAGAATGAGACAATACCCTCTTCTTGGTGACTCATTCACTTATTCGTTCACTTATCAAAGCAAATATCCACTACGTGTAGCGAGTACTATGCTGAAAACCGCACAGAACACGGAGATGTACCCACATTCGCAGGGAGGTTAGATACCAGAGAGGGAGACAAGATGTAGATTACCTTACGGCCGTTCCGCACGTGTCTTGTTAAACAGTTTACAGCTTCAGGGGAGAGAAGGGATCCAGAAATCGCCTGGATTCTCCGTGAAGTCTTCCCAGAGAAGCAGGTGCAAAATAGGTGGACTGGAAGAAACAAAACAATTAACCTCGTGGGTAGATATGAAACGGAGCAGAGGTGCACAGATATTTAGACCCCGTTCTTCCTTGAAACGTCTAGAAAGTGAAACTGAAGCCAAATTACGGAGGGCCTTGAGTGTCAGTCTTAGGAGCTTGGCCGTATGGGGATGACAGCGGGTGCCACGGACGGCTCGGAAGAGGGCAAGGGCATAACCCAAGAGCCCTGGGAGGTGTAGGGGAGGTCGCAGCGAGGGAGGTAGAAAGGCATGCGATTCTCCGAAGCAGTCACCGTAAGCCAGGTGTAAACTCATAAACGGTAGACGCGGAGTAAGGGCGACACAGATGGCAGGGAGGAGTACGAGGGACACTAGAAAGGAAAACGGTCAGGGCTTCACCAGGGATTGGGTGCATTCCTTTCTCCCTCTAACAGAGGTTATCAGTAACCGGGCTGGTCGCTGGGAATCAAGAGCAAGCAAAACAGGCGTGATCTCTTCTTCCTCACGGACCACGGGGTAAACTTACCTACCTGAAACTGGATGTGAAAGGCGACGACGGCCATAAGCGAGAGGTGCGTGGTGTCACGTGAGCTACGGTAGGGGGACGTGATGAGTTGAGTCGGTAAGGGGACGCTTTCTTGACCAAGTGACACCTGAGAAGAGATGAGAAGGGTGAGGCGGCATCAGTCAGCTGCAAACTAAACAGAGGGACACTTCCTGCAGAGGGGCAGCACGGGCGATGCGCCGTTGTAAGTATGCAGGCCTGAGAGGAGGCCACTGTGGGCAGGATGATTGAGAATGAAAGGAAGGAGCTGCAAGACGAGGCCGCAGAGATCACGCTCCACCCTGCCCAGGGGATGCCCTGCCCTGCGGACTAGCACACCCAGAGAGAGAGTACCAGTGCACAGCCAGATGAGAAGCCCGCTCGAGAACGCAAGCCAACGCTGCTTCTTTCGCCAAGAAAGTCTTGCCTGGTAAACTAAACAGCGTATCCATAGAGCGGACACGTGATTTACATTCTGAAGCAGGCGCCCCGCCTTACGGAACGGCGACGGTTCTCAGGGGGGCCGGGCAGGAGCCGCTCCGCGCGTCTGTGCCAGGGACCCACCCGCCTGCGGGACCTCCGGCCGCCTCGCAGGAAGCTACGACGCCCAGTCCCACGGCTACCTGTGCAGCGAGGTGTACTCCGCGGACGCGTGCCACACACACTTCAAGCGGGAGCGCGGCCTGAGTGGCAAGGCGAGAGGCCGGCCTGCCGCGCAGACCAAGAAGGCGCTCTTCGGCCTGGGCCTAGGTGCTTGCGCCGCCCCCCCGGGCCTGCCGGGCTCTGAGGGCCCTGCCCTGGACCCCCTGGCCCCCTGCCCTTGGTTCAGTCACAGCAGAGGTGGCCACACCCACACCCTCTGTGACCTCGGCGTTCCACCCTCCTGCAGCCCCGCCCGCCCCCCTCCGCCGGTTGCCCTGGGCTACGGAAGCTGCATCCTGGGGCCAGGGGGTTCCCAGGAGGCCAAGGGAAGACACGATGGCCTTCAATGAGTCGCAGAGGCCTTACGTGGCCTTGTGTGGTTGGGCTCACCTCTGACGTTTCAGTGAACTCTGCGACAAGACAGGGACCTACCTGCAGCCTCACAGTTGGGCTCCACGGTAAGGTGTGCGGGACAGACCTCAAACTGACCCACGGCATGGAGCAACACCCGCCATCGAGAGGTCTACAAGAGAGCCGCTGCAGCTAGCCCACAGGTCCGAGAAAACTAGGTTCTCCTTTACGTAAGTGAGTTTTGGGGAGATGTGTTGCAAAGCATTACCACAGCAAGAGCCGACTAATACAACGTTCTCCAAATCACTGCCATGTCCACGGCTGCCACCGAGCCTACGTGTAAGGCACCTGTGTCCTCGAACTTTGAGAACTCCTGAATTCTCGGTGCCTCTCCAACACAATGTACGTGGCTAAGGTGTCCCCAGATAACTTCACTAACGTACCACCGAGACCGCCCTAAGCTTTTATTGAACGCAATGCAATGCTCTTTCTATTCGTTTTCCGTTTCAACGTCGGTAAAATGCTTTCCGTCAATCTAAAAGGATGGAAAATTGGCACAAAACACTCTGCGGATAGTTGTTTTTCACAAAGGAAAATCACAAACGAAACAGGCATTTCACCGGGTGTAGAGCACTAACGCCCCCTAGTGCCTCTAAATGCCAAGTGCACAGAGGCGCTTAATTAAATATCGAATCCCAGCTCTCTCCGCTTGAGAGGGAGAGCAAGCCATTCTCAAGTGGAGGAGGGATGTTTTCAGCAGCTATCTGCAACATTCTGTGGACCTGGCCACTGTGTAGCTACAAAGAAACCTTTTGTCTGAGGAAACTAACTAAAGAAACTTGAAAGTGGAGAAAGAGAGAAAGAATGAGACAATACCCTCTTCTTGGTGACTCATTCACTTATTCGTTCACTTACCAAAGCAAATATCCACCACGTGTAGAGAGTACTGTGCTGAAAACCGCACAGAACACGGAGACGTACCCCCCATTCGCAGGGAGGTTAGATACCAGAGAGGGAGACAAGATGTAGATTACCTTACGGCCGTTCCGCACATGTCTTGTTAAACAGTTTACAGCTTCAGGGGAGAGAAGGGATCCAGAAATCGCTTGGATTCTCAGTGAAGTCTTCCCAGAGAAGCAGGTGCAAAATAGGTGGACTGGAAGAAACAAAACAATTAACCTCGTGGGTAGACATGAAACGGAGCAGAGGTGCACAGATATTTAGACCCCGTTCTTCCTTGAAACGTCTAGAAAGTGAAACTGAAGCCAAATTACGGAGGGCCTTGAGTGTCAGTCTTAGGAGCTTGGCCGTATGGGGATGACAGCGGGTGCCACGGACGGCTCGGAAGAGGGCAAGGGCATAACCCAAGAGCCCTGGGAGGTGTAGGAGAGGTCGCAGCGAGGGAGGTAGAAAGGCATGCGATTCTCCGAAGCAGTCACCGTAAGCCAGGTGTAAACTCATAACCGGTAGACGCGGAGTAAGGGCCACACAGATGGCAGGGAGGAGTACGAGGGACACTAGAAAGGAAAACGGTCAGGGCTTCACCAGGGATTGGGTGCATTCCTTTCTCCCTCTAACAGAGGTTATCAGTAACCGGGCTGGTCGCTGGGAATCAAGAGCAAGCAAAACAGGCGTGATCTCTTCTTCCTCACGGACCACGGGGTAAACTTACCTACCTGAAACTGGATGTGAAAGGCGACGACGGCCATAAGCGAGAGGTGCGTGGTGTCACGTGAGCTACGGTAGGGGGACGTGATGAGTTGAGTCGGTAAGGGGACGCTTTCTTGACCAAGTGACACCTGAGAAGAGATGAGAAGGGTGAGGCGGCATCAGTCAGCTGCAAACTAAACAGAGGGGCACTTCCTGCAGAGGGGCAGCACGGGCGATGCGCCGTTGTAAGTATGCAGGCCTGAGAGGAGGCCACTGTGGGCAGGATGATTGAGAATGAAAGGAAGGAGCTGCAAGACGAGGCCGCAGAGATCACGCTCCACCCCGCCCAGGGGATGCCCTGCCCTGCGGACTAGCACACCCAGAGAGAGAGTACCAGTGCACAGCCAGATGAGAAGCCCGCTCGAGAATGCAAGCCAACGCTGCTTCTTTCGCCAAGAAAGTCTTGCCTGGTAAACTAAACAGCGTATCCATAGAGCGGACACGTGATTTACATTCTGAAGCAGGCGCCCCGCCTTACGGAACGGCGACGGTTCTCAGGGGGGCCGGGCAGGAGCCGCTCCGCGCGTCTGTGCCAGGGACCCACCCGCCTGCGGGACCTCCGGCCGCCTCGCAGGAAGCTACGACGCCCAGTCCCACGGCTACCTGTGCAGCGAGGTGTACTCCGCGGACGCGTGCCACACACACTTCAAGCGGGAGCGCGGCCTGAGTGGCAAGGCGAGAGGCCGGCCTGCCGCGCAGACCAAGAAGGCGCTCTTCGGCCTGGGCCTAGGTGCTTGCGCTGCCCCCCGGGCCTGCCGGGCTCTGAGGGCCCTGCCCTGGACCCCCTGCCCCCCTGCCCTTGGTTCAGTCACAGCAGAGGTGGCCACACCCACACCCTCTGTGACCTCGGCGTTCCACCCTCCTGCAGCCCCGCCCGCCCCCCTCCGCCGGTTGCCCTGGGCTATGGAAGCTGCATCCTGGGGCCAGGGGGTTCCCAGGAGGCCAAGGGAAGACACGATGGCCTTCAATGAGTCGCAGAGGCCTTACGTGGCCTTGTGTGGTTGGGCTCACCTCTGACGTTTCAGTGAACTCTGCGAGAAGACAGGGACCTACCTGCAGCCTCACAGTTGGGCTCCACGGTAAGGTGTGCGGGACAGACCTCAAACTGACCCACGGCATGGAGCAACACCCGCCATCGAGAGGTCTACAAGAGAGCCGCTGCAGCTAGCCCACAGGTCCGAGAAAACTAGGTTCTCCTTTACGTAAGTGAGTTTTGGGGAGATGTGTTGCAAAGCATTACCACAGCAAGAGCCGACTAATACAACGTTCTCCAAATCACTGCCATGTCCACGGCTGCCACCGAGCCTACGTGTAAGGCACCTGTGTCCTCGAACTTTGAGAACTCCTGAATTCTCGGTGCCTCTCCAACACAATGTACGTGGCTAAGGTGTCCCCAGATAACTTCACTAACGTACCACCGAGACCGCCCTAAGCTTTTATTGAACGCAATGCAACGCTCTTTCTATTCGTTTTCCGTTTCGACGTCGGTAAAATGCTTTCCGTCAATCTAAAAGGATGGAAAATTGGCACAAAACACTCTGCGGATAGTTGTTTTTCACAAAGGAAAATCACAAACGAAACAGGCATTTCACCGGGTGTAGAGCACTAACGCCCCCTGGTGCCTCTAAATGCCAAGTGAACAGAGGCGCTTAATTAAATATCGAATCCCAGCTCTCTCCGCTTGAGAGGGAGAGCAAGCCATTCTCAAGTGGAGGAGGGATGTTTTCAGCAGCTATCTGCAACATTCTGTGGACCTGGCCACTGTGTAGCTACAAAGAAACCTTTTGTCTGAGGAAACTAACTACAGAAACTTGAAAGTGGAGAAAGAGAGAAAGAATGAGACAATACCCTCTTCTTGGTGACTCATTCACTTATTCGTTCACTTACCAAAGCAAATATCCACCATGTGTAGAGAGTACTGTGCTGAAAACCGCACAGAACACGGAGACGTACCCCCCATTCGCAGGGAGGTTAGATACCAGAGAGGGAGACAAGATGTAGATTACCTTACGGCCGTTCCGCACATGTCTTGTTAAACAGTTTACAGCTTCAGGGGAGAGAAGGGATCCAGAAATCGCCTGGATTCTCAGTGAAGTCTTCCCAGAGAAGCACGTGCAAAATAGGTGGACTGGAAGAAACAAAACAATTAACCTCGTGGGTAGATATGAAACGGAGCAGAGGTGCACAGATATTTAGACCCCGTTCTTCCTTGAAACGTCTAGAAAGTGAAACTGAAGCCAAATTACGGAGGGCCTTGAGTGTCAGTCTTCGGAGCTTGGCCGTATGGGGATGACAGCGGGTGCCACGGACGGCTCGGAAGAGGGCAAGGGCATAACCCAAGAGCCCTGGGAGGTGTAGGAGAGGTCGCAGCGAGGGAGGTAGAAAGGCATGCGATTCTCCGAAGCAGTCACCGTAAGCCAGGTGTAAACTCATAAACGGTAGACGCGGAGTAAGGGCGACACAGATGGCAGGGAGGAGTACGAGGGACACTAGAAAGGAAAACGGTCAGGGCTTCACCAGGGATTGGGTGCATTCCTTTCTCCCTCTAACAGAGGTTATCAGTAACCGGGCTGGTCGCTGGGAATCAAGAGCAAGCAAAACAGGCGTGATCTCTTCTTCCTCACGGACCACGGGGTAAACTTACCTACCTGAAACTGGATGTGAAAGGCGACGACGGCCATAAGCGAGAGGTGCGTGGTGTCACGTGAGCTACGGTAGGGGGACGTGATGAGTTGAGTCGGTAAGGGGACGCTTTCTTGACCAAGTGACACCTGAGAAGAGATGAGAAGGGTGAGGCGGCATCAGTCAGCTGCAAACTAAACAGAGGGACACTTCCTGCAGAGGGGCAGCACGGGCGATGCGCCGTTGTAAGTATGCAGGCCTGAGAGGAGGCCACTGTGGGCAGGATGATTGAGAATGAAAGGAAGGAGCTGCAAGACGAGGCCGCAGAGATCACGCTCCACCCTACCCAGGGGATGCCCTGCCCTGCGGACTAGCACACCCAGAGAGACAGTACCAGTGCACAGCCAGATGAGAAGCCCGCTCGAGAACGCAAGCCAACGCTGCTTCTTTCGCCAAGAAAGTCTTGCCTGGTAAACTAAACAGCGTATCCATAGAGCGGACACGTGATTTACATTCTGAAGCAGGCGCCCCGCCTTACGGAACGGCGACGGTTCTCAGGGGGGCCGGGCAGGAGCCGCTCCGCGCGTCTGTGCCAGGGACCCACCCGCCTGCGGGACCTCCGGCCGCCTCGCAGGAAGCTACGACGCCCAGTCCCACGGCTACCTGTGCAGCGAGGTGTACTCCGCGGACGCGTGCCACACACACTTCAAGCGGGAGCGCGGCCTGAGTGGCAAGGCGAGAGGCCGGCCTGCCGCGCAGACCAAGAAGGCGCTCTTCGGCCTGGGCCTAGGTGCTTGCGCCGCCCCCCTGGGCCTGCCGGGCTCTGAGGGCCCTGCCCTGGACCCCCTGCCCCCCTGCCCTTGGTTCAGTCACAGCAGAGGTGGCCACACCCACACCCTCTGTGACCTCGGCGTTCCACCCTCCTGCAGCCCCGCCCACCCCCCTCCGCCGGTTGCCCTGGGCTACGGAAGCTGCATCCTGGGGCCAGGGGGTTCCCAGGAGGCCAAGGGAAGACACGATGGCCTTCAATGAGTCGCAGAGGCCTTACGTGGCCTTGTGTGGTTGGGCTCACCTCTGACGTTTCAGTGAACTCTGCGACAAGACAGGGACCTACCTGCAGCCTCACAGTTGGGCTCCACGGTAAGGTGTGCGGGACAGACCTCAAACTGACCCACGGCATGGAGCAACACCCGCCATCGAGAGGTCTACAAGAGAGCCGCTGCAGCTAGCCCACAGGTCCGAGAAAACTAGGTTCTTCTTTACGTGAGTGAGTTTTGGGGAGATTTGTTGCAAAGCATTACCACAGCAAGAGCCGACTAATACAACGTTCTCCAAATCACTGCCATGTCCACGGCTGCCACCGAGCCTACGTGTAAGGCACCTGTGTCCTCGAACTTTGAGAACTCCTGAATTCTCGGTGCCTCTCCAACACAATGTACGTGGCTAAGGTGTCCCCAGATAACTTCACTAACGTACCACCGAGACCGCCCTAAGCTTTTATTGAACGCAATGCAACGCTCTTTCTATTCGTTTTCCGTTTCGACGTCGGTAAAATGCTTTCCGTCAATCTAAAAGGACGGAAAATTGGCACAAAACGCTCTGCGGATAGTTGTTTTTCACAAAGGAAAATCACAAACGAAACAGGCATTTCACCGGGTGTAGAGCACTAACGCCCCCTGGTGCCTCTAAATGCCAAGTGAACAGAGGCGCTTAATTAAATATCGAATCCCAGCTCTCTCCGCTTGAGAGGGAGAGCAAGCCATTCTCAAGTGGAGGAGGGATGTTTTCAGCAGCTATCTGCAACATTCTGTGGACCTGGCCACTGTGTAGCTACAAAGAAACCTTTTGTCTGAGGAAACCAACTAAAGAAACTTGAAAGTGGAGAAAGAGAGAAAGAATGAGACAATACCCTCTTCTTGGTGACTCATTCACTTATTCGTTCACTTATCAAAGCAAATATCCACTACGTGTAGCGAGTACTGTGCTGAAAACCGCACAGAACACGGAGATGTACCCACATTCGCAGGGAGGTTAGATACCAGAGAGGGAGACAAGATGTAGATTACCTTACGGCCGTTCCGCACGTGTCTTGTTAAACAGTTTACAGCTTCAGGGGAGAGAAGGGATCCAGAAATCGCCTGGATTCTCCGTGAAGTCTTCCCAGAGAAGCAGGTGCAAAATAGGTGGACTGGAAGAAACAAAACAATTAACCTCGTGGGTAGATATGAAACGGAGCAGAGGTGCACAGATATTTAGACCCCGTTCTTCCTTGAAACGTCTAGAAAGTGAAACTGAAGCCAAATTACGGAGGGCCTTGAGTGTCAGTCTTAGGAGCTTGGCCGTATGGGGATGACAGCGGGTGCCACGGACGGCTCGGAAGAGGGCAAGGGCATAACCCAAGAGCCCTGGGAGGTGTAGGGGAGGTCGCAGCGAGGGAGGTAGAAAGGCATGCGATTCTCCGAAGCAGTCACCGTAAGCCAGGTGTAAACTCATAAACGGTAGACGCGGAGTAAGGGCGACACAGATGGCAGGGAGGAGTACGAGGGACACTAGAAAGGAAAACGGTCAGGGCTTCACCAGGGATTGGGTGCATTCCTTTCTCCCTCTAACAGAGGTTATCAGTAACCGGGCTGGTCGCTGGGAATCAAGAGCAAGCAAAACAGGCGTGATCTCTTCTTCCTCACGGACCACGGGGTAAACTTACCTACCTGAAACTGGATGTGAAAGGCGACGACGGCCATAAGCGAGAGGTGCGTGGTGTCACGTGAGCTACGGTAGGGGGACGTGATGAGTTGAGTCGGTAAGGGGACGCTTTCTTGACCAAGTGACACCTGAGAAGAGATGAGAAGGGTGAGGCGGCATCAGTCAGCTGCAAACTAAACAGAGGGACACTTCCTGCAGAGGGGCAGCACGGGCGATGCGCCGTTGTAAGTATGCAGGCCTGAGAGGAGGCCACTGTGGGCAGGATGATTGAGAATGAAAGGAAGGAGCTGCAAGACGAGGCCGCAGAGATCACGCTCCACCCTGCCCAGGGGATGCCCTGCCCTGCGGACTAGCACACCCAGAGAGAGAGTACCAGTGCACAGCCAGATGAGAAGCCCGCTCGAGAACTCAAGCCAACGCTGCTTCTTTCGCCAAGAAAGTCTTGCCTGGTAAACTAAACAGCGTATCCATAGAGCGGACACGTGATTTACATTCTGAAGCAGGCGCCCCGCCTTACGGAACGGCGACGGTTCTCAGGGGGGCCGGGCAGGAGCCGCTCCGCGCGTCTGTGCCAGGGACCCACCCGCCTGCGGGACCTCCGGCCGCCTCGCAGGAAGCTACGACGCCCAGTCCCACGGCTACCTGTGCAGCGAGGTGTACTCCGCGGACGCGTGCCACACACACTTCAAGCGGGAGCGCGGCCTGAGTGGCAAGGCGAGAGGCCGGCCTGCCGCGCAGACCAAGAAGGCGCTCTTCGGCCTGGGCCTAGGTGCTTGCGCCGCCCCCCTGGGCCTGCCGGGTTCTGAGGGCCCTGCCCTGGACACCCTGCCCCCCTGCCCTTGGTTCAGTCACAGCAGAGGTGGCCACACCCACACCCTCTGTGACCTCGGCGTTCCACCCTCCTGCAGCCCCGCCCGCCCCCCTCCGCCGGTTGCCCTGGGCTACGGAAGCTGCATCCTGGGGCCAGGGGGTTCCCAGGAGGCCAAGGGAAGACACGATGGCCTTCAATGAGTCGCAGAGGCCTTACGTGGCCTTGTGTGGTTGGGCTCACCTCTGACGTTTCAGTGAACTCTGCGACAAGACAGGGACCTACCTGCAGCCTCACAGTTGGGCTCCACGGTAAGGTGTGCGGGACAGACCTCAAACTGACCCACGGCATGGAGCAACACCCGCCATCGAGAGGTCTACAAGAGAGCCGCTGCAGCTAGCCCACAGGTCCGAGAAAACTAGGTTCTTCTTTACGTGAGTGAGTTTTGGGGAGATTTGTTGCAAAGCATTACCACAGCAAGAGCCGACTAATACAACGTTCTCCAAATCACTGCCATGTCCACGGCTGCCACCGAGCCTACGTGTAAGGCACCTGTGTCCTCGAACTTTGAGAACTCCTGAATTCTCGGTGCCTCTCCAACACAATGTACGTGGCTAAGGTGTCCCCAGATAACTTCACTAACGTACCACCGAGACCGCCCTAAGATTTTATTGAACGCAATGCAACGCTCTTTCTATTCGTTTTCCATTTCGACGTCGGTAAAATGCTTTCCGTCAATCTAAAAGGACGGAAAATTGGCACAAAACGCTCTGCGGATAGTTGTTTTTCACAAAGGAAAATCACAAACGAAACAGGCATTTCACCGGGTGTAGAGCACTAACGCCCCCTGGTGCCTCTAAATGCCAAGTGAACAGAGGCGCTTAATTAAATATCGAATCCCAGCTCTCTCCGCTTGAGAGGGAGAGCAAGCCATTCTCAAGTGGAGGAGGGATGTTTTCAGCAGCTATCTGCAACATTCTGTGGACCTGGCCACTGTGTAGCTACAAAGAAACCTTTTGTCTGAGGAAACCAACTAAAGAAACTTGAAAGTGGAGAAAGAGAGAAAGAATGAGACAATACCCTCTTCTTGGTGACTCATTCACTTATTCGTTCACTTACCAAAGCAAATATCCACTACGTGTAGAGAGTACTGTGCTGAAAACCGCACAGAACACGGAGACGTACCCCCATTCGCAGGGAGGTTAGATACCAGAGAGGGAGACAAGATGTAGATTACCTTACGGCCGTTCCGCACATGTCTTTTTAAACAGTTTACAGCTTCAGGGGAGAGAAGGGATCCAGAAATCGCCTGGATTCTCAGTGAAGTCTTCCCAGAGAAGCAGGTGCAAAATAGGTGGACTGGAAGATACAAAACAATTAACCTCGTGGGTAGATATGAAACGGAGCAGAGGTGCACAGATATTTAGACCCCGTTCTTCCTTGAAACGTCTAGAAAGTGAAACTGAAGCCAAATTACGGAGGGCCTTGAGTGTCAGTCTTAGGAGCTTGGCCGTATGGGGATGACAGCGGGTGCCACGGACGGCTCGGAAGAGGGCAAGGGCATAACCCAAGAGCCCTGGGAGGTGTAGGGGAGGTCGCAGCGAGGGAGGTAGAAAGGCATGCGATTCTCCGAAGCAGTCACCGTAAGCCAGGTGTAAACTCATAAACGGTAGACGCGGAGTAAGGGCCACACAGATGGCAGGGAGGAGTACGAGGGACACTAGAAAGGAAAACGGTCAGGGCTTCACCAGGGATTGGGTGCATTCCTTTCTCCCTCTAACAGAGGTTATCAGTAACCGGGCTGGTCGCTGGGAATCAAGAGCAAGCAAAACAGGCGTGATCTCTTCTTCCTCACGGACCATGGGGTAAACTTACCTACCTGAAACTGGATGTGAAAGGCGACGACGGCCATAAGCGAGAGGTGCGTGGTGTCACGTGAGCTACGGTAGGGGGACGTGATGAGTTGAGTCGGTAAGGGGACGCTTTCTTGACCAAGTGACACCTGAGAAGAGATGAGAAGGGTGAGGCGGCATCAGTCAGCTGCAAACTAAACAGAGGGACACTTCCTGCAGAGGGGCAGCACGGGCGATGCGCCGTTGTAAGTATGCAGGCCTGAGAGGAGGCCACTGTGGGCAGGATGATTGAGAATGAAAGGAAGGAGCTGCAAGACGAGGCCGCAGAGATCACGCTCCACCCTGCCCAGGGGATGCCCTGCCCTGCGGACTAGCACACCCAGAGAGAGAGTACCAGTGCACAGCCAGATGAGAAGCCCGCTCGAGAACGCAAGCCAACGCTGCTTCTTTCGCCAAGAAAGTCTTGCCTGGTAAACTAAACAGCGTATCCATAGAGCGGACACGTGATTTACATTCTGAAGCAGGCGCCCCGCCTTACGGAACGGCGACGGTTCTCAGGGGGGCCGGGCAGGAGCCGCTCCGCGCGTCTGTGCCAGGGACCCACCCGCCTGCGGGACCTCCGGCCGCCTCGCAGGAAGCTACGACGCCCAGTCCCACGGCTACCTGTGCAGCGAGGTGTACTCCGCGGACGCGTGCCACACACACTTCAAGCGGGAGCGCGGCCTGAGTGGCAAGGCGAGAGGCCGGCCTGCCGCGCAGACCAAGAAGGCGCTCTTCGGCCTGGGCCTAGGTGCTTGCGCCGCCCCCCCGGGCCTGCCGGGCTCTGAGGGCCCTGCCCTGGGCCCCCTGCCCCCCTGCCCTTGGTTCAGTCACAGCAGAGGTGGCCACACCCACACCCTCTGTGACCTCGGCGTTCCACCCTCCTGCAGCCCCGCCCGCCCCCCTCCGCCGGTTGCCCTGGGCTACGGAAGCTGCATCCTGGGGCCAGGGGGTTCCCAGGAGGCCAAGGGAAGACACGATGGCCTTCAATGAGTCGCAGAGGCCTTACGTGGCCTTGTGTGGTTGGGCTCACCTCTGACGTTTCAGTGAACTCTGCGACAAGACAGGGACCTACCTGCAGCCTCACAGTTGGGCTCCACGGTAAGGTGTGCGGGACAGACCTCAAACTGACCCACGGCATGGAGCAACACCCGCCATCGAGAGGTCTACAAGAGAGCCGCTGCAGCTAGCCCACAGGTCCGAGAAAACTAGGTTCTTCTTTACGTAAGTGAGTTTTGGGGAGATGTGTTGCAAAGCATTACCACAGCAAGAGCCGACTAATACAACGTTCTCCAAATCACTGCCATGTCCACGGCTGCCACCGAGCCTACGTGTAAGGCACCTGTGTCCTCGAACTTTGAGAACTCCTGAATTCTCGGTGCCTCTCCAACACAATGTACGTGGCTAAGGTGTCCCCAGATAACTTCACTAACGTACCACCGAGACCGCCCTAAGCTTTTATTGAACGCAATGCAACGCTCTTTCTATTCGTTTTCCGATTCGACGTCGGTAAAATGCTTTCCGTCAATCTAAAA
Organism: Orcinus orca; assembly: GCF_937001465.1. NCBI lineage: Eukaryota > Metazoa > Chordata > Mammalia > Artiodactyla > Delphinidae > Orcinus > Orcinus orca. The sequence goes on along the minus strand of NC_064559.1, from coordinate 1,056,362 downwards.
GGACGGAAAATTGGCACAAAACACTCTGCGGATAGTTGTTTTTCACAAAGGAAAATCACAAACGAAACAGGCATTTCACCGGGTGTAGAGCACTAACGCCCCCTGGTGCCTCTAAATGCCAAGTGAACAGAGGCGCTTAATTAAATATCGAATCCCAGCTCTCTCCGCTTGAGAGGGAGAGCAAGCCATTCTCAAGTGGAGGAGGGATGTTTTCAGCAGCTATCTGCAACATTCTGTGGACCTGGCCACTGTGTAGCTACAAAGAAACCTTTTGTCTGAGGAAACTAACTAAAGAAACTTGAAAGTGGAGAAAGAGAGAAAGAATGAGACAATACCCTCTTCTTGGTGACTCATTCACTTATTCGTTCACTTACCAAAGCAAATATCCACTACGTGTAGAGAGTACTGTGCTGAAAACCGCACAGAACACGGAGACGTACCCCCATTCGCAGGGAGGTTAGATACCAGAGAGGGAGACAAGATGTAGATTACCTTACGGCCGTTCCGCACGTGTCTTGTTAAACAGTTTACAGCTTCAGGGGAGAGAAGGGATCCAGAAATCGCCTGGATTCTCAGTGAAGTCTTCCCAGAGAAGCAGGTGCGAAATAGGTGGACTGGAAGAAACAAAACAATTAACCTCGTGGGTAGATATGAAACGGAGCAGAGGTGCACAGATATTTAGACCCCGTTCTTCCTTGAAACGTCTAGAAAGTGAAACTGAAGCCAAATTACGGAGGGCCTTGAGTGTCAGTCTTCGGAGCTTGGCCGTATGGGGATGACAGCGGGTGCCACGGACGGCTCGGAAGAGGGCAAGGGCATAACCCAAGAGCCCTGGGAGGTGTAGGAGAGGTCGCAGCGAGGGAGGTAGAAAGGCATGCGATTCTCTGAAGCAGTCACCGTAAGCCAGGTGTAAACTCATAAACGGTAGACGCGGAGTAAGGGCGACACAGATGGCAGGGAGGAGTACGAGGGACACTAGAAAGGAAAACGGTCAGGGCTTCACCAGGGATTGGGTGCATTCCTTTCTCCCTCTAACAGAGGTTATCAGTAACCGGGCTGGTCGCTGGGAATCAAGAGCAAGCAAAACAGGCGTGATCTCTTCTTCCTCACGGACCACGGGGTAAACTTACCTACCTGAAACTGGATGTGAAAGGCGACGACGGCCATAAGCGAGAGGTGCGTGGTGTCACGTGAGCTACGGTAGGGGGACGTGATGAGTTGAGTCGGTAAGGGGACGCTTTCTTGACCAAGTGACACCTGAGAAGAGATGAGAAGGGTGAGGCGGCATCAGTCAGCTGCAAACTAAACAGAGGGACACTTCCTGCAGAGGGGCAGCACGGGCGATGCGCCGTTGTAAGTATGCAGGCCTGAGAGGAGGCCACTGTGGGCAGGATGATTGAGAATGAAAGGAAGGAGCTGCAAGACGAGGCCGCAGAGATCACGCTCCACTCTACCCAGGGGATGCCCTGCCCTGCGGACTAGCACACCCAGAGAGAGAGTACCAGTGCACAGCCAGATGAGAAGCCCGCTCGAGAACGGAAGCCAACGCTGCTTCTTTCGCCAAGAAAGTCTTGCCTGGTAAACTAAACAGCGTATCCATAGAGCGGACACGTGATTTACATTCTGAAGCAGGCGCCCCGCCTTACGGAACGGCGACGGTTCTCAGGGGGGCCGGGCAGGAGCCGCTCCGCGCGTCTGTGCCAGGGACCCACCCGCCTGCGGGACCTCCGGCCGCCTCGCAGGAAGCTACGACGCCCAGTCCCACGGCTACCTGTGCAGCGAGGTGTACTCCGCGGACGCGTGCCACACACACTTCAAGCGGGAGCGCGGCCTGAGTGGCAAGGCGAGAGGCCGGCCTGCCGCGCAGACCAAGAAGGCGCTCTTCGGCCTGGGCCTAGGTGCTTGCGCCGCCCCCCTGGGCCTGCCGGACTCTGAGGGCCCTGCCCTGGACCCCCTGCCCCCCTGCCCTTGGTTCAGTCACAGCAGAGGTGGCCACACCCACACCCTCTGTGACCTCGGCGTTCCACCCTCCTGCAGCCCCGCCCGCCCCCCTCCGCCGGTTGCCCTGGGCTACGGAAGCTGCATCCTGGGGCCAGGGGGTTCCCAGGAGGCCAAGGGAAGACACGATGGCCTTCAATGAGTCGCAGAGGCCTTACGTGGCCTTGTGTGGTTGGGCTCACCTCTGACGTTTCAGTGAACTCTGCGAGAAGACAGGGACCTACCTGCAGCCTCACAGTTGGGCTCCACGGTAAGGTGTGCGGGACAGACCTCAAACTGACCCACGGCATGGAGCAACACCCGCCATCGAGAGGTCTACAAGAGAGCCGCTGCAGCTAGCCCACAGGTCCGAGAAAACTAGATTCTTCTTTACGTAAGTGAGTTTTGGGGAGATGTGTTGCAAAGCATTACCACAGCAAGAGCCGACTAATACAACGTTCTCCAAATCACTGCCATGTCCACGGCTGCCACCGAGCCTACGTGTAAGGCACCTGTGTCCTCGAACTTTGAGAACTCCTGAATTCTCGGTGCCTCTCCAACACAATGTACGTGGCTAAGGTGTCCCCAGATAACTTCACTAACGTACCACCGAGACCGCCCTAAGCTTTTATTGAACGCAATGCAACGCTCTTTCTATTCGTTTTCCGTTTCGACGTCGGTAAAATGCTTTCCGTCAATCTAAAAGGACGGAAAATTGGCACAAAACGCTCTGCGGATAGTTGTTTCTCACAAAGGAAAATCACAAACGAAACAGGCATTTCACCGGGTGTAGAGCACTAACGCCCCCTGGTGCCTCTAAATGCCAAGTGAACAGAGGCGCTTAATTAAATATCGAATCCCAGCTCTCTCCGCTTGAGAGGGAGAGCAAGCCATTCTCAAGTGGAGGAGGGATGTTTTCAGCAGCTATCTGCAACATTCTGTGGACCTGGCCACTGTGTAGCTACAAAGAAACCTTTTGTCTGAGGAAACCAACTAAAGAAACTCGAAAGTGGAGAAAGAGAGAAAGAATGAGACAATACCCTCTTCTTGGTGACTCATTCACTTATTCGTTCACTTATCAAAGCAAATATCCACTACGTGTAGCGAGTACTGTGCTGAAAACCGCACAGAACACGGAGATGTACCCACATTCGCAGGGAGGTTAGATACCAGAGAGGGAGACAAGATGTAGATTACCTTACGGCCGTTCCGCACGTGTCTTGTTAAAGAGTTTACAGCTTCGGGGGAGAGAAGGGATCCAGAAATCGCCTGGATTCTCCGTGAAGTCTTCCCAGAGAAGCAGGTGCAAAATAGGTGGACTGGAAGAAACAAAACAATTAACCTCGTGGGTAGATATGAAACGGAGCAGAGGTGCACAGATATTTAGACCCCGTTCTTCCTTGAAACGTCTAGAAAGTGAAACTGAAGCCAAATTACGGAGGGCCTTGAGTGTCAGTCTTAGGAGCTTGGCCGTATGGGGATGACAGCGGGTGCCACGGACGGCTCGGAAGAGGGCAAGGGCATAACCCAAGAGCCCTGGGAGGTGTAGGAGAGGTCGCAGCGAGGGAGGTAGAAAGGCATGCGATTCTCCGAAGCAGTCACCGTAAGCCAGGTGTAAACTCATAACCGGTAGACGCGGAGTAAGGGCCACACAGATGGCAGGGAGGAGTACGAGGGACACTAGAAAGGAAAACGGTCAGGGCTTCACCAGGGATTGGGTGCATTCCTTTCTCCCTCTAACAGAGGTTATCAGTAACCGGGCTGGTCGCTGGGAATCAAGAGCAAGCAAAACAGGCGTGATCTCTTCTTCCTCACGGACCACGGGGTAAACTTACCTACCTGAAACTGGATGTGAAAGGCGACGACGGCCATAAGCGAGAGGTGCGTGGTGTCACGTGAGCTACGGTAGGGGGACGTGATGAGTTGAGTCGGTAAGGGGACGCTTTCTTGACCAAGTGACACCTGAGAAGAGATGAGAAGGGTGAGGCGGCATCAGTCAGCTGCAAACTAAACAGAGGGGCACTTCCTGCAGAGGGGCAGCACGGGCGATGCGCCGTTGTAAGTATGCAGGCCTGAGAGGAGGCCACTGTGGGCAGGATGATTGAGAATGAAAGGAAGGAGCTGCAAGACGAGGCCGCAGAGATCACGCTCCACCCCGCCCAGGGGATGCCCTGCCCTGCGGACTAGCACACCCAGAGAGAGAGTACCAGTGCACAGCCAGATGAGAAGCCCGCTCGAGAATGCAAGCCAACGCTGCTTCTTTCGCCAAGAAAGTCTTGCCTGGTAAACTAAACAGCGTATCCATAGAGCGGACACGTGATTTACATTCTGAAGCAGGCGCCCCGCCTTACGGAACGGCGACGGTTCTCAGGGGGGCCGGGCAGGAGCCGCTCCGCGCGTCTGTGCCAGGGACCCACCCGCCTGCGGGACCTCCGGCCGCCTCGCAGGAAGCTACGACGCCCAGTCCCACGGCTACCTGTGCAGCGAGGTGTACTCCGCGGACGCGTGCCACACACACTTCAAGCGGGAGCGCGGCCTGAGTGGCAAGGCGAGAGGCCGGCCTGCCGCGCAGACCAAGAAGGCGCTCTTCGGCCTGGGCCTAGGTGCTTGCGCCGCCCCCCGGGCCTGCCGGGCTCTGAGGGCCCTGCCCTGGACCCCCTGCCCCCCTGCCCTTGGTTCAGTCACAGCAGAGGTGGCCACACCCACACCCTCTGTGACCTCGGTGTTCCACCCTCCTGCAGCCCCGCCCGCCCCCCTCCGCCGGTTGCCCTGGGCTATGGAAGCTGCATCCTGGGGCCAGGGGGTTCCCAGGAGGCCAAGGGAAGACACGATGGCCTTCAATGAGTCGCAGAGGCCTTACGTGGCCTTGTGTGGTTGGGCTCACCTCTGACGTTTCAGTGAACTCTGCGAGAAGACAGGGACCTACCTGCAGCCTCACAGTTGGGCTCCACGGTAAGGTGTGCGGGACAGACCTCAAACTGACCCACGGCATGGAGCAACACCCGCCATCGAGAGGTCTACAAGAGAGCCGCTGCAGCTAGCCCACAGGTCCGAGAAAACTAGGTTCTCCTTTACGTAAGTGAGTTTTGGGGAGATGTGTTGCAAAGCATTACCACAGCAAGAGCCGACTAATACAACGTTCTCCAAATCACTGCCATGTCCACGGCTGCCACCGAGCCTACGTGTAAGGCACCTGTGTCCTCGAACTTTGAGAACTCCTGAATTCTCGGTGCCTCTCCAACACAATGTACGTGGCTAAGGTGTCCCCAGATAACTTCACTAACGTACCACCGAGACCGCCCTAAGCTTTTATTGAACGCAATGCAACGCTCTTTCTATTCGTTTTCCGTTTCGACGTCGGTAAAATGCTTTCCGTCAATCTAAAAGGATGGAAAATTGGCACAAAACACTCTGCGGATAGTTGTTTTTCACAAAGGAAAATCACAAACGAAACAGGCATTTCACCGGGTGTAGAGCACTAACGCCCCCTGGTGCCTCTAAATGCCAAGTGAACAGAGGCGCTTAATTAAATATCGAATCCCAGCTCTCTCCGCTTGAGAGGGAGAGCAAGCCATTCTCAAGTGGAGGAGGGATGTTTTCAGCAGCTATCTGCAACATTCTGTGGACCTGGCCACTGTGTAGCTACAAAGAAACCTTTTGTCTGAGGAAACTAACTACAGAAACTTGAAAGTGGAGAAAGAGAGAAAGAATGAGACAATACCCTCTTCTTGGTGACTCATTCACTTATTCGTTCACTTACCAAAGCAAATATCCACCATGTGTAGAGAGTACTGTGCTGAAAACCGCACAGAACACGGAGACGTACCCCCCATTCGCAGGGAGGTTAGATACCAGAGAGGGAGACAAGATGTAGATTACCTTACGGCCGTTCCGCACATGTCTTGTTAAACAGTTTACAGCTTCAGGGGAGAGAAGGGATCCAGAAATCGCCTGGATTCTCAGTGAAGTCTTCCCAGAGAAGCACGTGCAAAATAGGTGGACTGGAAGAAACAAAACAATTAACCTCGTGGGTAGATATGAAACGGAGCAGAGGTGCACAGATATTTAGACCCCGTTCTTCCTTGAAACGTCTAGAAAGTGAAACTGAAGCCAAATTACGGAGGGCCTTGAGTGTCAGTCTTCGGAGCTTGGCCGTATGGGGATGACAGCGGGTGCCACGGACGGCTCGGAAGAGGGCAAGGGCATAACCCAAGAGCCCTGGGAGGTGTAGGAGAGGTCGCAGCGAGGGAGGTAGAAAGGCATGCGATTCTCCGAAGCAGTCACCGTAAGCCAGGTGTAAACTCATAAACGGTAGACGCGGAGTAAGGGCGACACAGATGGCAGGGAGGAGTACGAGGGACACTAGAAAGGAAAACGGTCAGGGCTTCACCAGGGATTGGGTGCATTCCTTTCTCCCTCTAACAGAGGTTATCAGTAACCGGGCTGGTCGCTGGGAATCAAGAGCAAGCAAAACAGGCGTGATCTCTTCTTCCTCACGGACCACGGGGTAAACTTACCTACCTGAAACTGGATGTGAAAGGCGACGACGGCCATAAGCGAGAGGTGCGTGGTGTCACGTGAGCTACGGTAGGGGGACGTGATGAGTTGAGTCGGTAAGGGGACGCTTTCTTGACCAAGTGACACCTGAGAAGAGATGAGAAGGGTGAGGCGGCATCAGTCAGCTGCAAACTAAACAGAGGGACACTTCCTGCAGAGGGGCAGCACGGGCGATGCGCCGTTGTAAGTATGCAGGCCTGAGAGGAGGCCACTGTGGGCAGGATGATTGAGAATGAAAGGAAGGAGCTGCAAGACGAGGCCGCAGAGATCACGCTCCACCCTACCCAGGGGATGCCCTGCCCTGCGGACTAGCACACCCAGAGAGACAGTACCAGTGCACAGCCAGATGAGAAGCCCGCTCGAGAACGCAAGCCAACGCTGCTTCTTTCGCCAAGAAAGTCTTGCCTGGTAAACTAAACAGCGTATCCATAGAGCGGACACGTGATTTACATTCTGAAGCAGGCGCCCCGCCTTACGGAACGGCGACGGTTCTCAGGGGGGCCGGGCAGGAGCCGCTCCGCGCGTCTGTGCCAGGGACCCACCCGCCTGCGGGACCTCCGGCCGCCTCGCAGGAAGCTACGACGCCCAGTCCCACGGCTACCTGTGCAGCGAGGTGTACTCCGCGGACGCGTGCCACACACACTTCAAGCGGGAGCGCGGCCTGAGTGGCAAGGCGAGAGGCCGGCCTGCCGCGCAGACCAAGAAGGCGCTCTTCGGCCTGGGCCTAGGTGCTTGCGCCGCCCCCCTGGGCCTGCCGGGCTCTGAGGGCCCTGCCCTGGACCCCCTGCCCCCCTGCCCTTGGTTCAGTCACAGCAGAGGTGGCCACACCCACACCCTCTGTGACCTCGGCGTTCCACCCTCCTGCAGCCCCGCCCGCCCCCCTCCGCCGGTTGCCCTGGGCTACGGAAGCTGCATCCTGGGGCCAGGGGGTTCCCAGGAGGCCAAGGGAAGACACGATGGCCTTCAATGAGTCGCAGAGGCCTTACGTGGCCTTGTGTGGTTGGGCTCACCTCTGACGTTTCAGTGAACTCTGCGACAAGACAGGGACCTACCTGCAGCCTCACAGTTGGGCTCCACGGTAAGGTGTGCGGGACAGACCTCAAACTGACCCACGGCATGGAGCAACACCCGCCATCGAGAGGTCTACAAGAGAGCCGCTGCAGCTAGCCCACAGGTCCGAGAAAACTAGATTCTTCTTTACGTAAGTGAGTTTTGGGGAGATTTGTTGCAAAGCATTACCACAGCAAGAGCCGACTAATACAACGTTCTCCAAATCACTGCCATGTCCACGGCTGCCACCGAGCCTACGTGTAAGGCACCTGTGTCCTCGAACTTTGAGAACTCCTGAATTCTCGGTGCCTCTCCAACACAATGTACGTGGCTAAGGTGTCCCCAGATAACTTCACTAACGTACCACCGAGACCGCCCTAAGCTTTTATTGAACGCAATGCAACGCTCTTTCTATTCGTTTTCCGTTTCGACGTCGGTAAAATGCTTTCCGTCAATCTAAAAGGACGGAAAATTGGCACAAAACGCTGTGCGGATAGTTGTTTTTCACAAAGGAAAATCACAAACGAAACAGGCATTTCACCGGGTGTAGAGCACTAACGCCCCCTGGTGCCTCTAAATGCCAAGTGAACAGAGGCGCTTAATTAAATATCGAATCCCAGCTCTCTCCGCTTGAGAGGGAGAGCAAGCCATTCTCAAGTGGAGGAGGGATGTTTTCAGCAGCTATCTGCAACATTCTGTGGACCTGGCCACTGTGTAGCTACAAAGAAACCTTTTGTCTGAGGAAACCAACTAAAGAAACTTGAAAGTGGAGAAAGAGAGAAAGAATGAGACAATACCCTCTTCTTGGTGACTCATTCACTTATTCGTTCACTTATCAAAGCAAATATCCACTACGTGTAGCGAGTACTATGCTGAAAACCGCACAGAACACGGAGATGTACCCACATTCGCAGGGAGGTTAGATACCAGAGAGGGAGACAAGATGTAGATTACCTTACGGCCGTTCCGCACGTGTCTTGTTAAACAGTTTACAGCTTCAGGGGAGAGAAGGGATCCAGAAATCGCCTGGATTCTCCGTGAAGTCTTCCCAGAGAAGCAGGTGCAAAATAGGTGGACTGGAAGAAACAAAACAATTAACCTCGTGGGTAGATATGAAACGGAGCAGAGGTGCACAGATATTTAGACCCCGTTCTTCCTTGAAACGTCTAGAAAGTGAAACTGAAGCCAAATTACGGAGGGCCTTGAGTGTCAGTCTTAGGAGCTTGGCCGTATGGGGATGACAGCGGGTGCCACGGACGGCTCGGAAGAGGGCAAGGGCATAACCCAAGAGCCCTGGGAGGTGTAGGGGAGGTCGCAGCGAGGGAGGTAGAAAGGCATGCGATTCTCCGAAGCAGTCACCGTAAGCCAGGTGTAAACTCATAAACGGTAGACGCGGAGTAAGGGCGACACAGATGGCAGGGAGGAGTACGAGGGACACTAGAAAGGAAAACGGTCAGGGCTTCACCAGGGATTGGGTGCATTCCTTTCTCCCTCTAACAGAGGTTATCAGTAACCGGGCTGGTCGCTGGGAATCAAGAGCAAGCAAAACAGGCGTGATCTCTTCTTCCTCACGGACCACGGGGTAAACTTACCTACCTGAAACTGGATGTGAAAGGCGACGACGGCCATAAGCGAGAGGTGCGTGGTGTCACGTGAGCTACGGTAGGGGGACGTGATGAGTTGAGTCGGTAAGGGGACGCTTTCTTGACCAAGTGACACCTGAGAAGAGATGAGAAGGGTGAGGCGGCATCAGTCAGCTGCAAACTAAACAGAGGGACACTTCCTGCAGAGGGGCAGCACGGGCGATGCGCCGTTGTAAGTATGCAGGCCTGAGAGGAGGCCACTGTGGGCAGGATGATTGAGAATGAAAGGAAGGAGCTGCAAGACGAGGCCGCAGAGATCACGCTCCACCCTGCCCAGGGGATGCCCTGCCCTGCGGACTAGCACACCCAGAGAGAGAGTACCAGTGCACAGCCAGATGAGAAGCCCGCTCGAGAACGCAAGCCAACGCTGCTTCTTTCGCCAAGAAAGTCTTGCCTGGTAAACTAAACAGCGTATCCATAGAGCGGACACGTGATTTACATTCTGAAGCAGGCGCCCCGCCTTACGGAACGGCGACGGTTCTCAGGGGGGCCGGGCAGGAGCCGCTCCGCGCGTCTGTGCCAGGGACCCACCCGCCTGCGGGACCTCCGGCCGCCTCGCAGGAAGCTACGACGCCCAGTCCCACGGCTACCTGTGCAGCGAGGTGTACTCCGCGGACGCGTGCCACACACACTTCAAGCGGGAGCGCGGCCTGAGTGGCAAGGCGAGAGGCCGGCCTGCCGCGCAGACCAAGAAGGCGCTCTTCGGCCTGGGCCTAGGTGCTTGCGCCGCCCCCCCGGGCCTGCCGGGCTCTGAGGGCCCTGCCCTGGACCCCCTGGCCCCCTGCCCTTGGTTCAGTCACAGCAGAGGTGGCCACACCCACACCCTCTGTGACCTCGGCGTTCCACCCTCCTGCAGCCCCGCCCGCCCCCCTCCGCCGGTTGCCCTGGGCTACGGAAGCTGCATCCTGGGGCCAGGGGGTTCCCAGGAGGCCAAGGGAAGACACGATGGCCTTCAATGAGTCGCAGAGGCCTTACGTGGCCTTGTGTGGTTGGGCTCACCTCTGACGTTTCAGTGAACTCTGCGACAAGACAGGGACCTACCTGCAGCCTCACAGTTGGGCTCCACGGTAAGGTGTGCGGGACAGACCTCAAACTGACCCACGGCATGGAGCAACACCCGCCATCGAGAGGTCTACAAGAGAGCCGCTGCAGCTAGCCCAACAGGTCCGAGAATACTAGGTTCTTCTTTACGTAAGTGAGTTTTGGGGAGATGTGTTGCAAAGCATTACCACAGCAAGAGCCGACTAATACAACGTTCTCCAAATCACTGCCATGTCCACGGCTGCCACCGAGCCTACGTGTAAGGCACCTGTGTCCTCGAACTTTGAGAACTCCTGAATTCTCGGTGCCTCTCCAACACAATGTACGTGGCTAAGGTGTCCCCAGATAACTTCACTAACGTACCACCGAGACCGCCCTAAGCTTTTATTGAACGCAATGCAATGCTCTTTCTATTCGTTTTCCGTTTCAACGTCGGTAAAATGCTTTCCGTCAATCTAAAAGGATGGAAAATTGGCACAAAACACTCTGCGGATAGTTGTTTTTCACAAAGGAAAATCACAAACGAAACAGGCATTTCACCGGGTGTAGAGCACTAACGCCCCCTAGTGCCTCTAAATGCCAAGTGCACAGAGGCGCTTAATTAAATATCGAATCCCAGCTCTCTCCGCTTGAGAGGGAGAGCAAGCCATTCTCAAGTGGAGGAGGGATGTTTTCAGCAGCTATCTGCAACATTCTGTGGACCTGGCCACTGTGTAGCTACAAAGAAACCTTTTGTCTGAGGAAACTAACTAAAGAAACTTGAAAGTGGAGAAAGAGAGAAAGAATGAGACAATACCCTCTTCTTGGTGACTCATTCACTTATTCGTTCACTTACCAAAGCAAATATCCACCACGTGTAGAGAGTACTGTGCTGAAAACCGCACAGAACACGGAGACGTACCCCCCATTCGCAGGGAGGTTAGATACCAGAGAGGGAGACAAGATGTAGATTACCTTACGGCCGTTCCGCACATGTCTTGTTAAACAGTTTACAGCTTCAGGGGAGAGAAGGGATCCAGAAATCGCTTGGATTCTCAGTGAAGTCTTCCCAGAGAAGCAGGTGCAAAATAGGTGGACTGGAAGAAACAAAACAATTAACCTCGTGGGTAGACATGAAACGGAGCAGAGGTGCACAGATATTTAGACCCCGTTCTTCCTTGAAACGTCTAGAAAGTGAAACTGAAGCCAAATTACGGAGGGCCTTGAGTGTCAGTCTTAGGAGCTTGGCCGTATGGGGATGACAGCGGGTGCCACGGACGGCTCGGAAGAGGGCAAGGGCATAACCCAAGAGCCCTGGGAGGTGTAGGAGAGGTCGCAGCGAGGGAGGTAGAAAGGCATGCGATTCTCCGAAGCAGTCACCGTAAGCCAGGTGTAAACTCATAACCGGTAGACGCGGAGTAAGGGCCACACAGATGGCAGGGAGGAGTACGAGGGACACTAGAAAGGAAAACGGTCAGGGCTTCACCAGGGATTGGGTGCATTCCTTTCTCCCTCTAACAGAGGTTATCAGTAACCGGGCTGGTCGCTGGGAATCAAGAGCAAGCAAAACAGGCGTGATCTCTTCTTCCTCACGGACCACGGGGTAAACTTACCTACCTGAAACTGGATGTGAAAGGCGACGACGGCCATAAGCGAGAGGTGCGTGGTGTCACGTGAGCTACGGTAGGGGGACGTGATGAGTTGAGTCGGTAAGGGGACGCTTTCTTGACCAAGTGACACCTGAGAAGAGATGAGAAGGGTGAGGCGGCATCAGTCAGCTGCAAACTAAACAGAGGGGCACTTCCTGCAGAGGGGCAGCACGGGCGATGCGCCGTTGTAAGTATGCAGGCCTGAGAGGAGGCCACTGTGGGCAGGATGATTGAGAATGAAAGGAAGGAGCTGCAAGACGAGGCCGCAGAGATCACGCTCCACCCCGCCCAGGGGATGCCCTGCCCTGCGGACTAGCACACCCAGAGAGAGAGTACCAGTGCACAGCCAGATGAGAAGCCCGCTCGAGAATGCAAGCCAACGCTGCTTCTTTCGCCAAGAAAGTCTTGCCTGGTAAACTAAACAGCGTATCCATAGAGCGGACACGTGATTTACATTCTGAAGCAGGCGCCCCGCCTTACGGAACGGCGACGGTTCTCAGGGGGGCCGGGCAGGAGCCGCTCCGCGCGTCTGTGCCAGGGACCCACCCGCCTGCGGGACCTCCGGCCGCCTCGCAGGAAGCTACGACGCCCAGTCCCACGGCTACCTGTGCAGCGAGGTGTACTCCGCGGACGCGTGCCACACACACTTCAAGCGGGAGCGCGGCCTGAGTGGCAAGGCGAGAGGCCGGCCTGCCGCGCAGACCAAGAAGGCGCTCTTCGGCCTGGGCCTAGGTGCTTGCGCCGCCCCCCGGGCCTGCCGGGCTCTGAGGGCCCTGCCCTGGACCCCCTGCCCCCCTGCCCTTGGTTCAGTCACAGCAGAGGTGGCCACACCCACACCCTCTGTGACCTCGGCGTTCCACCCTCCTGCAGCCCCGCCCGCCCCCCTCCGCCGGTTGCCCTGGGCTACGGAAGCTGCATCCTGGGGCCAGGGGGTTCCCAGGAAGCCAAGGGAAGACACGATGGCCTTCAATGAGTCGCAGAGGCCTTACGTGGCCTTGTGTGGTTGGGCTCACCTCTGACGTTTCAGTGAACTCTGCGAGAAGACAGGGACCTACCTGCAGCCTCACAGTTGGGCTCCACGGTAAGGTGTGCGGGACAGACCTCAAACTGACCCACGGCATGGAGCAACACCCGCCATCGAGAGGTCTACAAGAGAGCCGCTGCAGCTAGCCCACAGGTCCGAGAAAACTAGGTTCTCCTTTACGTAAGTGAGTTTTGGGGAGATGTGTTGCAAAGCATTACCACAGCAAGAGCCGACTAATACAACGTTCTCCAAATCACTGCCATGTCCACGGCTGCCACCGAGCCTACGTGTAAGGCACCTGTGTCCTCGAACTTTGAGAACTCCTGAATTCTCGGTGCCTCTCCAACACAATGTACGTGGCTAAGGTGTCCCCAGATAACTTCACTAACGTACCACCGAGACCGCCCTAAGCTTTTATTGAACGCAATGCAACGCTCTTTCTATTCGTTTTCCGTTTCGACGTCGGTAAAATGCTTTCCGTCAATCTAAAAGGATGGAAAATTGGCACAAAACACTCTGCGGATAGTTGTTTTTCACAAAGGAAAATCACAAACGAAACAGGCATTTCACCGGGTGTAGAGCACTAACGCCCCCTGGTGCCTCTAAATGCCAAGTGAACAGAGGCGCTTAATTAAATATCGAATCCCAGCTCTCTCCGCTTGAGAGGGAGAGCAAGCCATTCTCAAGTGGAGGAGGGATGTTTTCAGCAGCTATCTGCAACATTCTGTGGACCTGGCCACTGTGTAGCTACAAAGAAACCTTTTGTCTGAGGAAACTAACTACAGAAACTTGAAAGTGGAGAAAGAGAGAAAGAATGAGACAATACCCTCTTCTTGGTGACTCATTCACTTATTCGTTCACTTACCAAAGCAAATATCCACCATGTGTAGAGAGTACTGTGCTGAAAACCGCACAGAACACGGAGATGTACCCCCCATTCGCAGGGAGGTTAGATACCAGAGAGGGAGACAAGATGTAGATTACCTTACGGCCGTTCCGCACATGTCTTGTTAAACAGTTTACAGCTTCAGGGGAGAGAAGGGATCCAGAAATCGCCTGGATTCTCAGTGAAGTCTTCCCAGAGAAGCACGTGCAAAATAGGTGGACTGGAAGAAACAAAACAATTAACCTCGTGGGTAGATATGAAACGGAGCAGAGGTGCACAGATATTTAGACCCCGTTCTTCCTTGAAACGTCTAGAAAGTGAAACTGAAGCCAAATTACGGAGGGCCTTGAGTGTCAGTCTTCGGAGCTTGGCCGTATGGGGATGACAGCGGGTGCCACGGACGGCTCGGAAGAGGGCAAGGGCATAACCCAAGAGCCCTGGGAGGTGTAGGAGAGGTCGCAGCGAGGGAGGTAGAAAGGCATGCGATTCTCCGAAGCAGTCACCGTAAGCCAGGTGTAAACTCATAAACGGTAGACGCGGAGTAAGGGCGACACAGATGGCAGGGAGGAGTACGAGGGACACTAGAAAGGAAAACGGTCAGGGCTTCACCAGGGATTGGGTGCATTCCTTTCTCCCTCTAACAGAGGTTATCAGTAACCGGGCTGGTCGCTGGGAATCAAGAGCAAGCAAAACAGGCGTGATCTCTTCTTCCTCACGGACCACGGGGTAAACTTACCTACCTGAAACTGGATGTGAAAGGCGACGACGGCCATAAGCGAGAGGTGCGTGGTGTCACGTGAGCTACGGTAGGGGGACGTGATGAGTTGAGTCGGTAAGGGGACGCTTTCTTGACCAAGTGACACCTGAGAAGAGATGAGAAGGGTGAGGCGGCATCAGTCAGCTGCAAACTAAACAGAGGGACACTTCCTGCAGAGGGGCAGCACGGGCGATGCGCCGTTGTAAGTATGCAGGCCTGAGAGGAGGCCACTGTGGGCAGGATGATTGAGAATGAAAGGAAGGAGCTGCAAGACGAGGCCGCAGAGATCACGCTCCACCCTACCCAGGGGATGCCCTGCCCTGCGGACTAGCACACCCAGAGAGACAGTACCAGTGCACAGCCAGATGAGAAGCCCGCTCGAGAACGCAAGCCAACGCTGCTTCTTTCGCCAAGAAAGTCTTGCCTGGTAAACTAAACAGCGTATCCATAGAGCGGACACGTGATTTACATTCTGAAGCAGGCGCCCCGCCTTACGGAACGGCGACGGTTCTCAGGGGGGCCGGGCAGGAGCCGCTCCGCGCGTCTGTGCCAGGGACCCACCCGCCTGCGGGACCTCCGGCCGCCTCGCAGGAAGCTACGACGCCCAGTCCCACGGCTACCTGTGCAGCGAGGTGTACTCCGCGGACGCGTGCCACACACACTTCAAGCGGGAGCGCGGCCTGAGTGGCAAGGCGAGAGGCCGGCCTGCCGCGCAGACCAAGAAGGCGCTCTTCGGCCTGGGCCTAGGTGCTTGCGCCGCCCCCCTGGGCCTGCCGGGCTCTGAGGGCCCTGCCCTGGACCCCCTGCCCCCCTGCCCTTGGTTCAGTCACAGCAGAGGTGGCCACACCCACACCCTCTGTGACCTCGGCGTTCCACCCTCCTGCAGCCCCGCCCGCCCCCCTCCGCCGGTTGCCCTGGGCTACGGAAGCTGCATCCTGGGGCCAGGGGGTTCCCAGGAGGCCAAGGGAAGACACGATGGCCTTCAATGAGTCGCAGAGGCCTTACGTGGCCTTGTGTGGTTGGGCTCACCTCTGACGTTTCAGTGAACTCTGCGACAAGACAGGGACCTACCTGCAGCCTCACAGTTGGGCTCCACGGTAAGGTGTGCGGGACAGACCTCAAACTGACCCACGGCATGGAGCAACACCCGCCATCGAGAGGTCTACAAGAGAGCCGCTGCAGCTAGCCCACAGGTCCGAGAAAACTAGGTTCTTCTTTACGTGAGTGAGTTTTGGGGAGATTTGTTGCAAAGCATTACCACAGCAAGAGCCGACTAATACAACGTTCTCCAAATCACTGCCATGTCCACGGCTGCCACTGAGCCTACGTGTAAGGCACCTGTGTCCTCGAACTTTGAGAACTCCTGAATTCTCGGTGCCTCTCCAACACAATGTACGTGGCTAAGGTGTCCCCAGATAACTTCACTAACGTACCACCAAGACCGCCCTAAGCTTTTATTGAACGCAATGCAACGCTCTTTCTATTCGTTTTCCGTTTCGACGTCGGTAAAATGCTTTCCGTCAATCTAAAAGGACGGAAAATTGGCACAAAACGCTCTGCGGATAGTTGTTTTTCACAAAGGAAAATCACAAACGAAACAGGCATTTCACCGGGTGTAGAGCACTAACGCCCCCTGGTGCCTCTAAATGCCAAGTGAACAGAGGCGCTTAATTAAATATCGAATCCCAGCTCTCTCCGCTTGAGAGGGAGAGCAAGCCATTCTCAAGTGGAGGAGGGATGTTTTCAGCAGCTATCTGCAACATTCTGTGGACCTGGCCACTGTGTAGCTACAAAGAAACCTTTTGTCTGAGGAAACCAACTAAAGAAACTTGAAAGTGGAGAAAGAGAGAAAGAATGAGACAATACCCTCTTCTTGGTGACTCATTCACTTATTCGTTCACTTATCAAAGCAAATATCCACTACGTGTAGCGAGTACTGTGCTGAAAACCGCACAGAACACGGAGATGTACCCACATTCGCAGGGAGGTTAGATACCAGAGAGGGAGACAAGATGTAGATTACCTTACGGCCGTTCCGCACGTGTCTTGTTAAACAGTTTACAGCTTCAGGGGAGAGAAGGGATCCAGAAATCGCCTGGATTCTCCGTGAAGTCTTCCCAGAGAAGCAGGTGCAAAATAGGTGGACTGGAAGAAACAAAACAATTAACCTCGTGGGTAGATATGAAACGGAGCAGAGGTGCACAGATATTTAGACCCCGTTCTTCCTTGAAACGTCTAGAAAGTGAAACTGAAGCCAAATTACGGAGGGCCTTGAGTGTCAGTCTTAGGAGCTTGGCCGTATGGGGATGACAGCGGGTGCCACGGACGGCTCGGAAGAGGGCAAGGGCATAACCCAAGAGCCCTGGGAGGTGTAGGGGAGGTCGCAGCGAGGGAGGTAGAAAGGCATGCGATTCTCCGAAGCAGTCACCGTAAGCCAGGTGTAAACTCATAAACGGTAGACGCGGAGTAAGGGCGACACAGATGGCAGGGAGGAGTACGAGGGACACTAGAAAGGAAAACGGTCAGGGCTTCACCAGGGATTGGGTGCATTCCTTTCTCCCTCTAACAGAGGTTATCAGTAACCGGGCTGGTCGCTGGGAATCAAGAGCAAGCAAAACAGGCGTGATCTCTTCTTCCTCACGGACCACGGGGTAAACTTACCTACCTGAAACTGGATGTGAAAGGCGACGACGGCCATAAGCGAGAGGTGCGTGGTGTCACGTGAGCTACGGTAGGGGGACGTGATGAGTTGAGTCGGTAAGGGGACGCTTTCTTGACCAAGTGACACCTGAGAAGAGATGAGAAGGGTGAGGCGGCATCAGTCAGCTGCAAACTAAACAGAGGGACACTTCCTGCAGAGGGGCAGCACGGGCGATGCGCCGTTGTAAGTATGCAGGCCTGAGAGGAGGCCACTGTGGGCAGGATGATTGAGAATGAAAGGAAGGAGCTGCAAGACGAGGCCGCAGAGATCACGCTCCACCCTGCCCAGGGGATGCCCTGCCCTGCGGACTAGCACACCCAGAGAGAGAGTACCAGTGCACAGCCAGATGAGAAGCCCGCTCGAGAACTCAAGCCAACGCTGCTTCTTTCGCCAAGAAAGTCTTGCCTGGTAAACTAAACAGCGTATCCATAGAGCGGACACGTGATTTACATTCTGAAGCAGGCGCCCCGCCTTACGGAACGGCGACGGTTCTCAGGGGGGCCGGGCAGGAGCCGCTCCGCGCGTCTGTGCCAGGGACCCACCCGCCTGCGGGACCTCCGGCCGCCTCGCAGGAAGCTACGACGCCCAGTCCCACGGCTACCTGTGCAGCGAGGTGTACTCCGCGGACGTGTGCCACACACACTTCAAGCGGGAGCGCGGCCTGAGTGGCAAGGCGAGAGGCCGGCCTGCCGCGCAGACCAAGAAGGCGCTCTTCGGCCTGGGCCTAGGTGCTTGCGCCGCCCCCCTGGGCCTGCCGGGTTCTGAGGGCCCTGCCCTGGACACCCTGCCCCCCTGCCCTTGGTTCAGTCACAGCAGAGGTGGCCACACCCACACCCTCTGTGACCTCGGCGTTCCACCCTCCTGCAGCCCCGCCCGCCCCCCTCCGCCGGTTGCCCTGGGCTACGGAAGCTGCATCCTGGGGCCAGGGGGTTCCCAGGAGGCCAAGGGAAGACACGATGGCCTTCAATGAGTCGCAGAGGCCTTACGTGGCCTTGTGTGGTTGGGCTCACCTCTGACGTTTCAGTGAACTCTGCGACAAGACAGGGACCTACCTGCAGCCTCACAGTTGGGCTCCACGGTAAGGTGTGCGGGACAGACCTCAAACTGACCCACGGCATGGAGCAACACCCGCCATCGAGAGGTCTACAAGAGAGCCGCTGCAGCTAGCCCACAGGTCCGAGAAAACTAGGTTCTTCTTTACGTGAGTGAGTTTTGGGGAGATTTGTTGCAAAGCATTACCACAGCAAGAGCCGACTAATACAACGTTCTCCAAATCACTGCCATGTCCACGGCTGCCACCGAGCCTACGTGTAAGGCACCTGTGTCCTCGAACTTTGAGAACTCCTGAATTCTCGGTGCCTCTCCAACACAATGTACGTGGCTAAGGTGTCCCCAGATAACTTCACTAACGTACCACCGAGACCGCCCTAAGCTTTTATTGAACGCAATGCAACGCTCTTTCTATTCGTTTTCCGTTTCGACGTCGATAAAATGCTTTCCGTCAATCTAAAAGGACGGAAAATTGGCACAAAACGCTCTGCGGATAGTTGTTTTTCACAAAGGAAAATCACAAACGAAACAGGCATTTCACCGGGTGTAGAGCACTAACGCCCCCTGGTGCCTCTAAATGCCAAGTGAACAGAGGCGCTTAATTAAATATCGAATCCCAGCTCTCTCCGCTTGAGAGGGAGAGCAAGCCATTCTCAAGTGGAGGAGGGATGTTTTCAGCAGCTATCTGCAACATTCTGTGGACCTGGCCACTGTGTAGCTACAAAGAAACCTTTTGTCTGAGGAAACCAACTAAAGAAACTTGAAAGTGGAGAAAGAGAGAAAGAATGAGACAATACCCTCTTCTTGGTGACTCATTCACTTATTCGTTCACTTACCAAAGCAAATATCCACTACGTGTAGCGAGTACTGTGCTGAAAACCGCACAGAACACGGAGACGTACCCCCATTCGCAGGGAGGTTAGATACCAGAGAGGGAGACAAGATGTAGATTACCTTACGGCCGTTCCGCACATGTCTTTTTAAACAGTTTACAGCTTCAGGGGAGAGAAGGGATCCAGAAATCGCCTGGATTCTCAGTGAAGTCTTCCCAGAGAAGCAGGTGCAAAATAGGTGGACTGGAAGATACAAAACAATTAACCTCGTGGGTAGATATGAAACGGAGCAGAGGTGCACAGATATTTAGACCCCGTTCTTCCTTGAAACGTCTAGAAAGTGAAACTGAAGCCAAATTACGGAGGGCCTTGAGTGTCAGTCTTAGGAGCTTGGCCGTATGGGGATGACAGCGGGTGCCACGGACGGCTCGGAAGAGGGCAAGGGCATAACCCAAGAGCCCTGGGAGGTGTAGGGGAGGTCGCAGCGAGGGAGGTAGAAAGGCATGCGATTCTCCGAAGCAGTCACCGTAAGCCAGGTGTAAACTCATAAACGGTAGACGCGGAGTAAGGGCCACACAGATGGCAGGGAGGAGTACGAGGGACACTAGAAAGGAAAACGGTCAGGGCTTCACCAGGGATTGGGTGCATTCCTTTCTCCCTCTAACAGAGGTTATCAGTAACCGGGCTGGTCGCTGGGAATCAAGAGCAAGCAAAACAGGCGTGATCTCTTCTTCCTCACGGACCACGGGGTAAACTTACCTACCTGAAACTGGATGTGAAAGGCGACGACGGCCATAAGCGAGAGGTGCGTGGTGTCACGTGAGCTACGGTAGGGGGACGTGATGAGTTGAGTCGGTAAGGGGACGCTTTCTTGACCAAGTGACACCTGAGAAGAGATGAGAAGGGTGAGGCGGCATCAGTCAGCTGCAAACTAAACAGAGGGACACTTCCTGCAGAGGGGCAGCACGGGCGATGCGCCGTTGTAAGTATGCAGGCCTGAGAGGAGGCCACTGTGGGCAGGATGATTGAGAATGAAAGGAAGGAGCTGCAAGACGAGGCCGCAGAGATCACGCTCCACCCTGCCCAGGGGATGCCCTGCCCTGCGGACTAGCACACCCAGAGAGAGAGTACCAGTGCACAGCCAGATGAGAAGCCCGCTCGAGAACGCAAGCCAACGCTGCTTCTTTCGCCAAGAAAGTCTTGCCTGGTAAACTAAACAGCGTATCCATAGAGCGGACACGTGATTTACATTCTGAAGCAGGCGCCCCGCCTTACGGAACGGCGACGGTTCTCAGGGGGGCCGGGCAGGAGCCGCTCCGCGCGTCTGTGCCAGGGACCCACCCGCCTGCGGGACCTCCGGCCGCCTCGCAGGAAGCTACGACGCCCAGTCCCACGGCTACCTGTGCAGCGAGGTGTACTCCGCGGACGCGTGCCACACACACTTCAAGCGGGAGCGCGGCCTGAGTGGCAAGGCGAGAGGCCGGCCTGCCGCGCAGACCAAGAAGGCGCTCTTCGGCCTGGGCCTAGGTGCTTGCGCCGCCCCCCCGGGCCTGCCGGGCTCTGAGGGCCCTGCCCTGGGCCCCCTGCCCCCCTGCCCTTGGTTCAGTCACAGCAGAGGTGGCCACACCCACACCCTCTGTGACCTCGGCGTTCCACCCTCCTGCAGCCCCGCCCGCCCCCCTCCGCCGGTTGCCCTGGGCTACGGAAGCTGCATCCTGGGGCCAGGGGGTTCCCAGGAGGCCAAGGGAAGACACGATGGCCTTCAATGAGTCGCAGAGGCCTTACGTGGCCTTGTGTGGTTGGGCTCACCTCTGACGTTTCAGTGAACTCTGCGACAAGACAGGGACCTACCTGCAGCCTCACAGTTGGGCTCCACGGTAAGGTGTGCGGGACAGACCTCAAACTGACCCACGGCATGGAGCAACACCCGCCATCGAGAGGTCTACAAGAGAGCCGCTGCAGCTAGCCCACAGGTCCGAGAAAACTAGGTTCTTCTTTACGTAAGTGAGTTTTGGGGAGATGTGTTGCAAAGCATTACCACAGCAAGAGCCGACTAATACAACGTTCTCCAAATCACTGCCATGTCCACGGCTGCCACCGAGCCTACGTGTAAGGCACCTGTGTCCTCGAACTTTGAGAACTCCTGAATTCTCGGTGCCTCTCCAACACAATGTACGTGGCTAAGGTGTCCCCAGATAACTTCACTAACGTACCACCGAGACCGCCCTAAGCTTTTATTGAACGCAATGCAACGCTCTTTCTATTCGTTTTCCGATTCGACGTCGGTAAAATGCTTTCCGTCAATCTAAAAGGACGGAAAATTGGCACAAAACACTCTGCGGATAGTTGTTTTTCACAAAGGAAAATCACAAACGAAACAGGCATTTCACCGGGTGTAGAGCACTAACGCCCCCTGGTGCCTCTAAATGCCAAGTGAACAGAGGCGCTTAATTAAATATCGAATCCCAGCTCTCTCCGCTTGAGAGGGAGAGCAAGCCATTCTCAAGTGGAGGAGGGATGTTTTCAGCAGCTATCTGCAACATTCTGTGGACCTGGCCACTGTGTAGCTACAAAGAAACCTTTTGTCTGAGGAAACTAACTAAAGAAACTTGAAAGTGGAAAAAGAGAGAAAGAATGAGACAATACCCTCTTCTTGGTGACTCATTCACTTATTCGTTCACTTACCAAAGCAAATATCCACTACGTGTAGAGAGTACTGTGCTGAAAACCGCACAGAACACGGAGACGTACCCCCATTCGCAGGGAGGTTAGATACCAGAGAGGGAGACAAGATGTAGATTACCTTACGGCCGTTCCGCACGTGTCTTGTTAAACAGTTTACAGCTTCAGGGGAGAGAAGGGATCCAGAAATCGCCTGGATTCTCAGTGAAGTCTTCCCAGAGAAGCAGGTGCGAAATAGGTGGACTGGAAGAAACAAAACAATTAACCTCGTGGGTAGATATGAAACGGAGCAGAGGTGCACAGATATTTAGACCCCGTTCTTCCTTGAAACGTCTAGAAAGTGAAACTGAAGCCAAATTACGGAGGGCCTTGAGTGTCAGTCTTAGGAGCTTGGCCGTATGGGGATGACAGCGGGTGCCACGGACGGCTCGGAAGAGGGCAAGGGCATAACCCAAGAGCCCTGGGAGGTGTAGGGGAGGTCGCAGCGAGGGAGGTAGAAAGGCATGCGATTCTCCGAAGCAGTCACCGTAAGCCAGGTGTAAACTCATAACCGGTAGACGCGGAGTAAGGGCCACACAGATGGCAGGGAGGAGTACGAGGGACACTAGAAAGGAAAACGGTCAGGGCTTCACCAGGGATTGGGTGCATTCCTTTCTCCCTCTAACAGAGGTTATCAGTAACCGGGCTGGTCGCTGGGAATCAAGAGCAAGCAAAACAGGCGTGATCTCTTCTTCCTCACGGACCACGGGGTAAACTTACCTACCTGAAACTGGATGTGAAAGGCGACGACGGCCATAAGCGAGAGGTGCGTGGTGTCACGTGAGCTACGGTAGGGGGACGTGATGAGTTGAGTCGGTAAGGGGACGCTTTCTTGACCAAGTGACACCTGAGAAGAGATGAGAAGGGTGAGGCGGCATCAGTCAGCTGCAAACTAAACAGAGGGACACTTCCTGCAGAGGGGCAGCACGGGCGATGCGCCGTTGTAAGTATGCAGGCCTGAGAGGAGGCCACTGTGGGCAGGATGATTGAGAATGAAAGGAAGGAGCTGCAAGACGAGGCCGCAGAGATCACGCTCCACCCTGCCCAGGGGATGCCCTGCCCTGCGGACTAGCACACCCAGAGAGAGAGTACCAGTGCACAGCCAGATGAGAAGCCCGCTCGAGAACGCAAGCCAACGCTGCTTCTTTCGCCAAGAAAGTCTTGCCTGGTAAACTAAACAGCGTATCCATAGAGCGGACACGTGATTTACATTCTGAAGCAGGCGCCCCGCCTTACGGAACGGCGACGGTTCTCAGGGGGGCCGGGCAGGAGCCGCTCCGCGCGTCTGTGCCAGGGACCCACCCGCCTGCGGGACCTCCGGCCGCCTCGCAGGAAGCTACGACGCCCAGTCCCACGGCTACCTGTGCAGCGAGGTGTACTCCGCGGACGCGTGCCACACACACTTCAAGCGGGAGCGCGGCCTGAGTGGCAAGGCGAGAGGCCGGCCTGCCGCGCAGACCAAGAAGGCGCTCTTCGGCCTGGGCCTAGGTGCTTGCGCCGCCCCCCCGGGCCTGCCGGGCTCTGAGGGCCCTGCCCTGGGCCCCCTGCCCCCCTGCCCTTGGTTCAGTCACAGCAGAGGTGGCCACACCCACACCCTCTGTGACCTCGGCGTTCCACCCTCCTGCAGCCCCGCCCGCCCCCCTCCGCCGGTTGCCCTGGGCTACGGAAGCTGCATCCTGGGGCCAGGGGGTTCCCAGGAGGCCAAGGGAAGACACGATGGCCTTCAATGAGTCGCAGAGGCCTTACGTGGCCTTGTGTGGTTGGGCTCACCTCTGACGTTTCAGTGAACTCTGCGAGAAGACAGGGACCTACCTGCAGCCTCACAGTTGGGCTCCACGGTAAGGTGTGCGGGACAGACCTCAAACTGACCCACGGCATGGAGCAACACCCGCCATCGAGAGGTCTACAAGAGAGCCGCTGCAGCTAGCCCACAGGTCCGAGAAAACTAGGTTCTTCTTTACGTAAGTGAGTTTTGGGGAGATGTGTTGCAAAGCATTACCACAGCAAGAGCCGACTAATACAACGTTCTCCAAATCACTGCCATGTCCACGGCTGCCACCGAGCCTACGTGTAAGGCACCTGTGTCCTCGAACTTTGAGAACTCCTGAATTCTCGGTGCCTCTCCAACACAATGTACGTGGCTAAGGTGTCCCCAGATAACTTCACTAACGTACCACCGAGACCGCCCTAAGCTTTTATTGAACGCAATGCAACGCTCTTTCTATTCGTTTTCCGATTCGACGTCGGTAAAATGCTTTCCGTCAATCTAAAAGGACGGAAAATCGGCACAAAACACTCTGCGGATAGTTGTTTTTCACAAAGGAAAATCACAAACGAAACAGGCATTTCACCGGGTGTAGAGCACTAACGCCCCCTGGTGCCTCTAAATGCCAAGTGAACAGAGGCGCTTAATTAAATATCGAATCCCAGCTCTCTCCGCTTGAGAGGGAGAGCAAGCCATTCTCAAGTGGAGGAGGGATGTTTTCAGCAGCTATCTGCAACATTCTGTGGACCTGGCCACTGTGTAGCTACAAAGAAACCTTTTGTCTGAGGAAACTAACTAAAGAAACTTGAAAGTGGAAAAAGAGAGAAAGAATGAGACAATACCCTCTTCTTGGTGACTCATTCACTTATTCGTTCACTTACCAAAGCAAATATCCACTACGTGTAGAGAGTACTGTGCTGAAAACCGCACAGAACACGGAGACGTACCCCCATTCGCAGGGAGGTTAGATACCAGAGAGGGAGACAAGATGTAGATTACCTTACGGCCGTTCCGCACGTGTCTTGTTAAACAGTTTACAGCTTCAGGGGAGAGAAGGGATCCAGAAATCGCCTGGATTCTCAGTGAAGTCTTCCCAGAGAAGCAGGTGCAAAATAGGTGGACTGGAAGAAACAAAACAATTAACCTCGTGGGTAGATATGAAACGGAGCAGAGGTGCACAGATATTTAGACCCCGTTCTTCCTTGAAACGTCTAGAAAGTGAAACTGAAGCCAAATTACGGAGGGCCTTGAGTGTCAGTCTTAGGAGCTTGGCCGTATGGGGATGACAGCGGGTGCCACGGACGGCTCGGAAGAGGGCAAGGGCATAACCCAAGAGCCCTGGGAGGTGTAGGGGAGGTCGCAGCGAGGGAGGTAGAAAGGCATGCGATTCTCCGAAGCAGTCACCGTAAGCCAGGTGTAAACTCATAACCGGTAGACGCGGAGTAAGGGCCACACAGATGGCAGGGAGGAGTACGAGGGACACTAGAAAGGAAAACGGTCAGGGCTTCACCAGGGATTGGGTGCATTCCTTTCTCCCTCTAACAGAGGTTATCAGTAACCGGGCTGGTCGCTGGGAATCAAGAGCAAGCAAAACAGGCGTGATCTCTTCTTCCTCACGGACCACGGGGTAAACTTACCTACCTGAAACTGGATGTGAAAGGCGACGACGGCCATAAGCGAGAGGTGCGTGGTGTCACGTGAGCTACGGTAGGGGGACGTGATGAGTTGAGTCGGTAAGGGGACGCTTTCTTGACCAAGTGACACCTGAGAAGAGATGAGAAGGGTGAGGCGGCATCAGTCAGCTGCAAACTAAACAGAGGGACACTTCCTGCAGAGGGGC
Source organism: Orcinus orca (assembly GCF_937001465.1). Classification (NCBI taxonomy): domain Eukaryota; kingdom Metazoa; phylum Chordata; class Mammalia; order Artiodactyla; family Delphinidae; genus Orcinus; species Orcinus orca. The sequence goes on along the minus strand of NC_064559.1, from coordinate 1,030,889 downwards.
AGCACGGGCGATGCGCCGTTGTAAGTATGCAGGCCTGAGAGGAGGCCACTGTGGGCAGGATGATTGAGAATGAAAGGAAGGAGCTGCAAGACGAGGCCGCAGAGATCACGCTCCACCCTGCCCAGGGGATGCCCTGCCCTGCGGACTAGCACACCCAGAGAGAGAGTACCAGTGCACAGCCAGATGAGAAGCCCGCTCGAGAACGCAAGCCAACGCTGCTTCTTTCGCCAAGAAAGTCTTGCCTGGTAAACTAAACAGCGTATCCATAGAGCGGACACGTGATTTACATTCTGAAGCAGGCGCCCCGCCTTACGGAACGGCGACGGTTCTCAGGGGGGCCGGGCAGGAGCCGCTCCGCGCGTCTGTGCCAGGGACCCACCCGCCTGCGGGACCTCCGGCCGCCTCGCAGGAAGCTACGACGCCCAGTCCCACGGCTACCTGTGCAGCGAGGTGTACTCCGCGGACGCGTGCCACACACTCTTCAAGCGGGAGCGCGGCCTGAGTGGCAAGGCGAGAGGCCGGCCTGCCGCGCAGACCAAGAAGGCGCTCTTCGGCCTGGGCCTAGGTGCTTGCGCCGCCCCCCCGGGCCTGCCGGGCTCTGAGGGCCCTGCCCTGGACCCCCTGCCCCCCTGCCCTTGGTTCAGTCACAGCAGAGGTGGCCACACCCACACCCTCTGTGACCTCGGCGTTCCACCCTCCTGCAGCCCCGCCCGCCCCCCTCCGCCGGTTGCCCTGGGCTACGGAAGCTGCATCCTGGGGCCAGGGGGTTCCCAGGAGGCCAAGGGAAGACACGATGGCCTTCAATGAGTCGCAGAGGCCTTACGTGGCCTTGTGTGGTTGGGCTCACCTCTGACGTTTCAGTGAACTCTGCGAGAAGACAGGGACCTACCTGCAGCCTCACAGTTGGGCTCCACGGTAAGGTGTGCGGGACAGACCTCAAACTGACCCACGGCATGGAGCAACACCCGCCATCGAGAGGTCTACAAGAGAGCCGCTGCAGCTAGCCCACAGGTCCGAGAAAACTAGGTTCTTCTTTACGTAAGTGAGTTTTGGGGAGATTTGTTGCAAAGCATTACCACAGCAAGAGCCGACTAATACAACGTTCTCCAAATCACTGCCATGTCCACGGCTGCCACCGAGCCTACGTGTAAGGCACCTGTGTCCTCGAACTTTGAGAACTCCTGAATTCTCGGTGCCTCTCCAACACAATGTACGTGGCTAAGGTGTCCCCAGATAACTTCACTAACGTACCACCGAGACCGCCCTAAGCTTTTATTGAACGCAATGCAACGCTCTTTCTATTCGTTTTCCGATTCGACGTCGGTAAAATGCTTTCCGTCAATCTAAAAGGACGGAAAATTGGCACAAAACGCTCTGCGGATAGTTGTTTTTCACAAAGGAAAATCACAAACGAAACAGGCATTTCACCGGGTGTAGAGCACTAACGCCCCCTGGTGCCTCTAAATGCCAAGTGAACAGAGGCGCTTAATTAAATATCGAATCCCAGCTCTCTCCGCTTGAGAGGGAGAGCAAGCCATTCTCAAGTGGAGGAGGGATGTTTTCAGCAGCTATCTGCAACATTCTCTGGACCTGGCCACTGTGTAGCTACAAAGAAACCTTTTGTCTGAGGAAACTAACTAAAGAAACTTGAAAGTGGGAAAAGCGAGAAAGAATGAGACAATACCCTCTTCTTGGTGACTCATTCACTTATTCGTTCACTTACCAAAGCAAATATCCACCACGTGTAGAGAGTACTGTGCTGAAAACCGCACAGAACACGGAGACGTACCCCCCATTCGCAGGGAGGTTAGATACCAGAGAGGGAGACAAGATGTAGATTACCTTACGGCCGTTCCGCACATGTCTTGTTAAACAGTTTACAGCTTCAGGGGAGAGAAGGGATCCAGAAATCGCCTGGATTCTCAGTGAAGTCTTCCCAGAGAAGCAGGTGCAAAATAGGTGGACTGGAAGATACAAAACAATTAACCTTGTGGGTAGATATGAAACGGAGCAGAGGTGCACAGATATTTAGACCCCGTTCTTCCTTGAAACGTCTAGAAAGTGAAACTGAAGCCAAATTACGGAGGGCCTTGAGTGTCAGTCTTAGGAGCTTGGCCGTATGGGGGTGACAGCGGGTGCCACGGACGGCTCGGAAGAGGGCAAGGGCATAACCCAAAAGCCCTGGGAGGTGTAGGGAAGGTCGCAGCGAGGGAGGTAGAAAGGCATGCGATTCTCCGAAGCAGTCACCGTAAGCCAGGTGTAAACTCATAACCGGTAGACGCGGAGTAAGGGCCACACAGATGGCAGGGAGGAGTACGAGGGACACTAGAAAGGAAAACGGTCAGGGCTTCACCAGGGATTGGGTGCATTCCTTTCTCCCTCTAACAGAGGTTATCAGTAACCGGGCTGGTCGCTGGGAATCAAGAGCAAGCAAAACAGGCGTGATCTCTTCTTCCTCACGGACCACGGGGTAAACTTACCTACCTGAAACTGGATGTGAAAGGCGACGACGGCCATAAGCGAGAGGTGCGTGGTGTCACGTGAGCTACGGTAGGGGGACGTGATGAGTTGAGTCGGTAAGGGGACGCTTTCTTGACCAAGTGACACCTGAGAAGAGATGAGAAGGGTGAGGCGGCATCAGTCAGCTGCAAACTAAACAGAGGGACACTTCCTGCAGAGGGGCAGCACGGGCGATGCGCCGTTGTAAGTATGCAGGCCTGAGAGGAGGCCACTGTGGGCAGGATGATTGAGAATGAAAGGAAGGAGCTGCAAGACGAGGCCGCAGAGATCACGCTCCACCCTGCCCAGGGGATGCCCTGCCCTGCGGACTAGCACACCCAGAGAGAGAGTACCAGTGCACAGCCAGATGAGAAGCCCGCTCGAGAACGCAAGCCAACGCTGCTTCTTTCGCCAAGAAAGTCTTGCCTGGTAAACTAAACAGCGTATCCATAGAGCGGACACGTGATTTACATTCTGAAGCAGGCGCCCCGCCTTACGGAACGGCGACGGTTCTCAGGGGGGCCGGGCAGGAGCCGCTCCGCGCGTCTGTGCCAGGGACCCACCCGCCTGCGGGACCTCCGGCCGCCTCGCAGGAAGCTACGACGCCCAGTCCCACGGCTACCTGTGCAGCGAGGTGTACTCCGCGGACGCGTGCCACACACACTTCAAGCGGGAGCGCGGCCTGAGTGGCAAGGCGAGAGGCCGGCCTGCCGCGCAGACCAAGAAGGCGCTCTTCGGCCTGGGCCTAGGTGCTTGCGCCGCCCCCCTGGGCCTGCCGGGCTCTGAGGGCCCTGCCCTGGACACTCTGCCCCCCTGCCCTTGGTTCAGTCACAGCAGAGGTGGCCACACCCACACCCTCTGTGACCTCGGCGTTCCACCCTCCTGCAGCCCCGCCCGCCCCCCTCCGCCGGTTGCCCTGGGCTACGGAAGCTGCATCCTGGGGCCAGGGGGTTCCCAGGAGGCCAAGGGAAGACACGATGGCCTTCAATGAGTCGCAGAGGCCTTACGTGGCCTTGTGTGGTTGGGCTCACCTCTGACGTTTCAGTGAACTCTGCGACAAGACAGGGACCTACCTGCAGCCTCACAGTTGGGCTCCACGGTAAGGTGTGCGGGACAGACCTCAAACTGACCCACGGCATGGAGCAACACCCGACATCGAGAGGTCTACAAGAGAGCCGCTGCAGCTAGCCCACAGGTCCGAGAAAACTAGGTTCTTCTTTACGTAAGTGAGTTTTGGGGAGATTTGTTGCAAAGCATTACCACAGCAAGAGCCGACTAATACAACGTTCTCCAAATCACTGCCATGTCCACGGCTGCCACCGAGCCTACGTGTAAGGCACCTGTGTCCTCGAACTTTGAGAACTCCTGAATTCTCGGTGCCTCTCCAACACAATGTACGTGGCTAAGGTGTCCCCAGATAACTTCACTAACGTACCACCGAGACCGCCCTAAGCTTTTATTGAACGCAATGCAACGCTCTTTCTATTCGTTTTCCGATTCGACGTCGGTAAAATGCTTTCCGTCAATCTAAAAGGACGGAAAATTGGCACAAAACACTCTGCGGATAGTTGTTTTTCACAAAGGAAAATCACAAACGAAACAGGCATTTCACCGGGTGTAGAGCACTAACGCCCCCTGGTGCCTCTAAATGCCAAGTGAACAGAGGCGCTTAATTAAATATCGAATCCCAGCTCTCTCCGCTTGAGAGGGAGAGCAAGCCATTCTCAAGTGGAGGAGGGATGTTTTCAGCAGCTATCTGCAACATTCTCTGGACCTGGCCACTGTGTAGCTACAAAGAAACCTTTTGTCTGAGGAAACTAACTAAAGAAACTTGAAAGTGGGAAAAGCGAGAAAGAATGAGACAATACCCTCTTCTTGGTGACTCATTCACTTATTCGTTCACTTACCAAAGCAAATATCCACCACGTGTAGAGAGTACTGTGCTGAAAACCGCACAGAACACGGAGACGTACCCCCATTCGCAGGGAGGTTAGATACCAGAGAGGGAGACAAGATGTAGATTACCTTACGGCCGTTCCGCACATGTCTTGTTAAACAGTTTACAGCTTCAGGGGAGAGAAGGGATCCAGAAATCGCCTGGATTCTCAGTGAAGTCTTCCCAGAGAAGCAGGTGCAAAATAGGTGGACTGGAAGAAACAAAACAATTAACCTCGTGGGTAGATATGAAACGGAGCAGAGGTGCACAGATATTTAGACCCCGTTCTTCCTTGAAACGTCTAGAAAGTGAAACTGAAGCCAAATTACGGAGGGCCTTGAGTGTCAGTCTTCGGAGCTTGGCCGTATGGGGATGACAGCGGGTGCCACGGACGGCTCGGAAGAGGGCAAGGGCATAACCCAAGAGCCCTGGGAGGTGTAGGGGAGGTCGCAGCGAGGGAGGTAGAAAGGCATGCGATTCTCCGAAGCAGTCACCGTAAGCCAGGTGTAAACTCATAACCGGTAGACGCGGAGTAAGGGCGACACAGATGGCAGGGAGGAGTACGAGGGACACTAGAAAGGAAAACGGTCAGGGCTTCACCAGGGATTGGGTGCATTCCTTTCTCCCTCTAACAGAGGTTATCAGTAACCGGGCTGGTCGCTGGGAATCAAGAGCAAGCAAAACAGGCGTGATCTCTTCTTCCTCACGGACCACGGGGTAAACTTACCTACCTGAAACTGGATGTGAAAGGCGACGACGGCCATAAGCGAGAGGTGCGTGGTGTCACGTGAGCTACGGTAGGGGGACGTGATGAGTTGAGTCGGTAAGGGGACGCTTTCTTGACCAAGTGACACCTGAGAAGAGATGAGAAGGGTGAGGCGGCATCAGTCAGCTGCAAACTAAACAGAGGGACACTTCCTGCAGAGGGGCAGCACGGGCGATGCGTCGTTGTAAGTATGCAGGCCTGAGAGGAGGCCACTGTGGGCAGGATGATTGAGAATGAAAGGAAGGAGCTGCAAGACGAGGCCGCAGAGATCACGCTCCACCCTGCCCAGGGGATGCCCTGCCCTGCGGACTAGCACACCCAGAGAGAGAGTACCAGTGCACAGCCAGATGAGAAGCCCGCTCGAGAACGCAAGCCAACGCTGCTTCTTTCGCCAAGAAAGTCTTGCCTGGTAAACTAAACAGCGTATCCATAGAGCGGACACGTGATTTACATTCTGAAGCAGGCGCCCCGCCTTACGGAACGGCGACGGTTCTCAGGGGGGCCGGGCAGGAGCCGCTCCGCGCGTCTGTGCCAGGGACCCACCCGCCTGCGGGACCTCCGGCCGCCTCGCAGGAAGCTACGACGCCCAGTCCCACGGCTACCTGTGCAGCGAGGTGGACTCCGCGGACGCGTGCCAAACACACTTCAAGCGGGAGCGCGGCCTGAGTGGCAAGGCGAGAGGCCGGCCTGCCGCGCAGACCAAGAAGGCGCTCTTCGGCCTGGGCCTAGGTGCTTGCGCCGCCCCCCTGGGCCTGCCGGGTTCTGAGGGCCCTGCCCTGGACACCCTGCCCCCCTGCCCTTGGTTCAGTCACAGCAGAGGTGGCCACACCCACACCCTCTGTGACCTCGGCGTTCCACCCTCCTGCAGCCCCGCCCGCCCCCCTCCGCCGGTTGCCCTGGGCTACGGAAGCTGCATCCTGGGGCCAGGGGGTTCCCAGGAGGCCAAGGGAAGACACGATGGCCTTCAATGAGTCGCAGAGGCCTTACGTGGCCTTGTGTGGTTGGGCTCACCTCTGACGTTTCAGTGAACTCTGCGACAAGACAGGGTCCTACCTGCAGCCTCACAGTTGGGCTCCACGGTAAGGTGTGCGGGACAGACCTCAAACTGACCCACGGCATGGAGCAACACCCGCCATCGAGAGGTCTACAAGAGAGCCGCTGCAGCTAGCCCACAGGTCCGAGAAAACTAGGTTCTTCTTTACGTCAGTGAGTTTTGGGGAGATTTGTTGCAAAGCATTACCACAGCAAGAGCCGACTAATACAACGTTCTCCAAATCACTGCCATGTCCACGGCTGCCACCGAGCCTACGTGTAAGGAACCTGTGTCCTCGAACTTTGAGAACTCCTGAATTCTCGGTGCCTCTCCAACACAATGTACGTGGCTAAGGTGTCCCCAGATAACTTCACTAACGTACCACCGAGACCGCCCTAAGCTTTTATTGAACGCAATGCAACGCTCTTTCTATTCGTTTTCCGTTTCGACGTCGGTAAAATGCTTTCCGTCAATCTAAAAGGATGGAAAATTGGCACAAAACACTCTGCGGATAGTTGTTTTTCACAAAGGAAAATCACAAACGAAACAGGCATTTCACCGGGTGTAGAGCACTAACGCCCCCTGGTGCCTCTAAATGCCAAGTGAACAGAGGCGCTTAATTAAATATCGAATCCCAGCTCTCTCCGCTTGAGAGGGAGAGCAAGCCATTCTCAAGTGGAGGAGGGATGTTTTCAGCAGCTATCTGCAACATTCTGTGGACCTGGCCACTGTGTAGCTACAAAGAAACCTTTTGTCTGAGGAAACTAACTAAAGAAACTTGAAAGTGGAAAAAGAGAGAAAGAATGAGACAATACCCTCTTCTTGGTGACTCATTCACTTATTCGTTCACTTACCAAAGCAAATATCCACTACGTGTAGAGAGTACTGTGCTGAAAACCGCACAGAACACGGAGACGTACCCCCATTCGCAGGGAGGTTAGATACCAGAGAGGGAGACAAGATGTAGATTACCTTACGGCCGTTCCGCACATGTCTTTTTAAACAGTTTACAGCTTCAGGGGAGAGAAGGGATCCAGAAATCGCCTGGATTCTCAGTGAAGTCTTCCCAGAGAAGCAGGTGCAAAATAGGTGGACTGGAAGATACAAAACAATTAACCTCGTGGGTAGATATGAAACGGAGCAGAGGTGCACAGATATTTAGACCCCGTTCTTCCTTGAAACGTCTAGAAAGTGAAACTGAAGCCAAATTACGGAGGGCCTTGAGTGTCAGTCTTAGGAGCTTGGCCGTATGGGGATGACAGCAGGTGCCACGGACGGCTCGGAAGAGGGCAAGGGCATAACCCAAGAGCCCTGGGAGGTGTAGGGGAGGTCGCAGCGAGGGAGGTAGAAAGGCATGCGATTCTCCGAAGCAGTCACCGTAAGCCAGGTGTAAACTCATAAACGGTAGACGCGGAGTAAGGGCGACACAGATGGCAGGGAGGAGTACGAGGGACACTAGAAAGGAAAACGGTCAGGGCTTCACCAGGGATTGGGTGCATTCCTTTCTCCCTCTAACAGAGGTTATCAGTAACCGGGCTGGTCGCTGGGAATCAAGAGCAAGCAAAACAGGCGTGATCTCTTCTTCCTCACGGACCACGGGGTAAACTTACCTACCTGAAACTGGATGTGAAAGGCGACGACGGCCATAAGCGAGAGGTGCGTGGTGTCACGTGAGCTACGGTAGGGGGACGTGATGAGTTGAGTCGGTAAGGGGACGCTTTCTTGACCAAGTGACACCTGAGAAGAGATGAGAAGGGTGAGGAGGCATCAGTCAGCTGCAAACTAAACAGAGGGACACTTCCTGCAGAGGGGCAGCACGGGCGATGCGCCGTTGTAAGTATGCAGGCCTGAGAGGAGGCCACTGTGGGCAGGATGATTGAGAATGAAAGGAAGGAGCTGCAAGACGAGGCCGCAGAGATCACGCTCCACCCTGCCCAGGGGATGCCCTGCCCTGCGGACTAGCACACCCAGAGAGAGAGTACCAGTGCACAGCCAGATGAGAAGCCTGCTCGAGAATGCAAGCCAACGCTGCTTCTTTCGCCAAGAAAGTCTTGCCTGGTAAACTAAACAGCGTATCCATAGAGCGGACACGTGATTTACATTCTGAAGCAGGCGCCCCGCCTTACGGAACGGCGACGGTTCTCAGGGGGGCCGGGCAGGAGCCGCTCCGCGCGTCTGTGCCAGGGACCCACCCGCCTGCAGGACCTCCGGCCGCCTCGCAGGAAGCTACGACGCCCAGTCCCACGGCTACCTGTGCAGCGAGGTGTACTCCGCGGACGCGTGCCACACACACTTCAAGCGGGAGCGCGGCCTGAGTGGCAAGGCGAGAGGCCGGCCTGCCGCGCAGACCAAGAAGGCGCTCTTCGGCCTGGGCCTAGGTGCTTGCGCCGCCCCCCTGGGCCTGCCGGGCTCTGAGGGCCCTGCCCTGGACACCCTGCCCCCCTGCCCTTGGTTCAGTCACAGCAGAGGTGGCCACACCCACACCCTCTGTGACCTCGGCGTTCCACCCTCCTGCAGCCCCGCCCGCCCCCCTCCGCCGGTTGCCCTGGGCTACGGAAGCTGCATCCTGGGGCCAGGGGGTTCCCAGGAGGCCAAGGGAAGACACGATGGCCTTCAATGAGTCGCAGAGGCCTTACGTGGCCTTGTGTGGTTGGGCTCACCTCTGACGTTTCAGTGAACTCTGCGACAAGACAGGGACCTACCTGCAGCCTCACAGTTGGGCTCCACGGTAAGGTGTGCGGGACAGACCTCAAACTGACCCACGGCATGGAGCAACACCCGCCATCGAGAGGTCTACAAGAGAGCCGCTGCAGCTAGCCCACAGGTCCGAGAAAACTAGGTTCTTCTTTACGTGAGTTTTGGGGAGATTTGTTGCAAAGCATTACCACAGCAAGAGCCGACTAATACAACGTTCTCCAAATCACTGCCATGTCCACGGCTGCCACCGAGCCTATGTGTAAGGCACCTGTGTGCTCGAACTTTGAGAACTCCTGAATTCTCGGTGCCTCTCCAACACAATGTACGTGGCTAAGGTGTCCCCAGATAACTTCACTAACGTACCACCGAGACCGCCCTAAGCTTTTATTGAACGCAATGCAACGCTCTTTCTATTCGTTTTCCGTTTCGACGTCGGTAAAATGCTTTCCGTCAATCTAAAAGGATGGAAAATTGGCACAAAACACTCTGCGGATAGTTGTTTTTCACAAAGGAAAATCACAAACGAAACAGGCATTTCACCGGGTGTAGAGCACTAACGCCCCCTGGTGCCTCTAAATGCCAAGTGAACAGAGGCGCTTAATTAAATATCGAATCCCAGCTCTCTCCGCTTGAGAGGGAGAGCAAGCCATTCTCAAGTGGAGGAGGGATGTTTTCAGCAGCTATCTGCAACATTCTGTGGACCTGGCCACTGTGTAGCTACAAAGAAACCTTTTGTCTGAGGAAACTAACTAAAGAAACTTGAAAGTGGAGAAAGAGAGAAAGAATGAGACAATACCCTCTTCTTGGTGACTCATTCACTTATTCGTTCACTTACCAAAGCAAATATCCACTACGTGTAGAGAGTACTGTGCTGAAAACCGCACAGAACACGGAGACGTACCCCCATTCGCAGGGAGGTTAGATACCAGAGAGGGAGACAAGATGTAGATTACCTTACGGCCGTTCCGCACATGTCTTGTTAAACAGTTTACAGCTTCAGGGGAGAGAAGGGATCCAGAAATCGCCTGGATTCTCAGTGAAGTCTTCCCAGAGAAGCAGGTGCAAAATAGGTGGACTGGAAGATACAAAACAATTAACCTCGTGGGTAGATATGAAACGGAGCAGAGGTGCACAGATATTTAGACCCCGTTCTTCCTTGAAACGTCTAGAAAGTGAAACTGAAGCCAAATTACGGAGGGCCTTGAGTGTCAGTCTTAGGAGCTTGGCCGTATGGGGATGACAGCGGGTGCCACGGACGGCTCGGAAGAGGGCAAGGGCATAACCCAAGAGCCCTGGGAGGTGTAGGGAAGGTCGCAGCGAGGGAGGTAGAAAGGCATGCGATTCTCCGAAGCAGTCACCGTAAGCCAGGTGTAAACTCATAAACGGTAGACGCGGAGTAAGGGCAACACAGATGGCAGGGAGGAGTACGAGGGACACTAGAAAGGAAAACGGTCAGGGCTTCACCAGGGATTGGGTGCATTCCTTTCTCCCTCTAACAGAGGTTATCAGTAACCGGGCTGGTCGCTGGGAATCAAGAGCAAGCAAAACAGGCGTGATCTCTTCTTCCTCACGGACCACGGGGTAAACTTACCTACCTGAAACTGGATGTGAAAGGCGACGACGGCCATAAGCGAGAGGTGCGTGGTGTCACGTGAGCTACGGTAGGGGGACGTGATGAGTTGAGTCGGTAAGGGGACGCTTTCTTGACCAAGTGACACCTGAGAAGAGATGAGAAGGGTGAGGCGGCATCAGTCAGCTGCAAACTAAACAGAGGGACACTTCCTGCAGAGGGGCAGCACGGGCGATGCGCCGTTGTAAGTATGCAGGCCTGAGAGGAGGCCACTGTGGGCAGGATGATTGAGAATGAAAGGAAGGAGCTGCAAGACGAGGCCGCAGAGATCACGCTCCACCCTGCCCAGGGGATGCCCTGCCCTGCGGACTAGCACACCCAGAGAGAGAGTACCAGTGCACAGCCAGATGAGAAGCCCGCTCGAGAACGCAAGCCAACGCTGCTTCTTTCGCCAAGAAAGTCTTGCCTGGTAAACTAAACAGCGTATCCATAGAGCGGACACGTGATTTACATTCTGAAGCAGGCGCCCCGCCTTACGGAACGGCGACGGTTCTCAGGGGGGCCGGGCAGGAGCCGCTCCGCGCGTCTGTGCCAGGGACCCACCCGCCTGCGGGACCTCCGGCCGCCTCGCAGGAAGCTACGACGCCCAGTCCCACGGCTACCTGTGCAGCGAGGTGGACTCCGCGGACGCGTGCCACACACACTTCAAGCGGGAGCGCGGCCTGAGTGGCAAGGCGAGAGGCCGGCCTGCCGCGCAGACCAAGAAGGCGCTCTTCGGCCTGGGCCTAGGTGCTTGCGCCGCCCCCCTGGGCCTGCCGGGTTCTGAGGGCCCTGCCCTGGACACCCTGCCCCCCTGCCCTTGGTTCAGTCACAGCAGAGGTGGCCACACCCACACCCTCTGTGACCTCGGCGTTCCACCCTCCTGCAGCCCCGCCCGCCCCCCTCCGCCGGGTGCCCTGGGCTACGGAAGCTGCATCCTGGGGCCAGGGGGTTCCCAGGAGGCCAAGGGAAGACACGATGGCCTTCAATGAGTCGCAGAGGCCTTACATGGCCTTGTGTGGTTGGGCTCACCTCTGACGTTTCAGTGAACTCTGCGAGAAGACAGGGACCTACCTGCAGCCTCACAGTTGGGCTCCACGGTAAGGTGTGCGGGACAAACCTCAAACTGACCCACGGCATGGAGCAACACCCGCCATCGAGAGGTCTACAAGAGAGCCGCTGCAGCTAGCCCACAGGTCCGAGAAAACTAGGTTCTTCTTTACGTAAGTGAGTTTTGGGGAGATTTGTTGCAAAGCATTACCACAGCAAGAGCCGACTAATACAACGTTCTCCAAATCACTGCCATGTCCACGGCTGCCACCGAGCCTACGTGTAAGGCACCTGTGTCCTCGAACTTTGAGAACTCCTGAATTCTCGGTGCCTCTCCAACACAATGTACGTGGCTAAGGTGTCCCCAGATAACTTCACTAACGTACCACCGAGACCGCCCTAAGCTTTTATTGAACGCAATGCAACGCTCTTTCTATTCGTTTTCCGTTTCGACGTTGGTAAAATGCTTTCCGTCAATCTAAAAGGATGGAAAATTGGCACAAAACACTCTGCGGATAGTTGTTTTTCACAAAGGAAAATCACAAACGAAACAGGCATTTCACCGGGTGTAGAGCACTAACGCCCCCTGGTGCCTCTAAATGCCAAGTGAACAGAGGCGCTTAATTAAATATCGAATCCCAGCTCTCTCCGCTTGAGAGGGAGAGCAAGCCATTCTCAAGTGGAGGAGGGATGTTTTCAGCAGCTATCTGCAACATTCTGTGGACCTGGCCACTGTGTAGCTACAAAGAAACCTTTTGTCTGAGGAAACTAACTAAAGAAACTTGAAAGTGGAAAAAGAGAGAAAGAATGAGACAATACCCTCTTCTTGGTGACTCATTCACTTATTCGTTCACTTACCAAAGCAAATATCCACTACGTGTAGAGAGTACTGTGCTGAAAACCGCACAGAACACGGAGACGTACCCCCCATTCGCAGGGAGGTTAGATACCAGAGAGGGAGACAAGATGTAGATTACCTTACGGCCGTTCCGCACGTGTCTTGTTAAACAGTTTACAGCTTCAGGGGAGAGAAGGGATCCAGAAATCGCCTGGATTCTCAGTGAAGTCTTCCCAGAGAAGCAGGTGCGAAATAGGTGGACTGGAAGAAACAAAACAATTAACCTCGTGGGTAGATATGAAACGGAGCAGAGGTGCACAGATATTTAGACCCCGTTCTTCCTTGAAACGTCTAGAAAGTGAAACTGAAGCCAAATTACGGAGGGCCTTGAGTGTCAGTCTTCGGAGCTTGGCCGTATGGGGATGACAGCGGGTGCCACGGACGGCTCGGAAGAGGGCAAGGGCATAACCCAAGAGCCCTGGGAGGTGTAGGGGAGGTCGCAGCGAGGGAGGTAGAAAGGCATGCGATTCTCCGAAGCAGTCACCGTAAGCCAGGTGTAAACTCATAAACGGTAGACGCGGAGTAAGGGCGACACAGATGGCAGGGAGGAGTACGAGGGACACTAGAAAGGAAAACGGTCAGGGCTTCACCAGGGATTGGGTGCATTCCTTTCTCCCTCTAACAGAGGTTATCAGTAACCGGGCTGGTCGCTGGGAATCAAGAGCAAGCAAAACAGGCGTGATCTCTTCTTCCTCACGGACCACGGGGTAAACTTACCTACCTGAAACTGGATGTGAAAGGCGACGACGGCCATAAGCGAGAGGTGCGTGGTGTCACGTGAGCTACGGTAGGGGGACGTGATGAGTTGAGTCGGTAAGGGGACGCTTTCTTGACCAAGTGACACCTGAGAAGAGATGAGAAGGGTGAGGCGGCATCAGTCAGCTGCAAACTAAACAGAGGGACACTTCCTGCAGAGGGGCAGCACGGGCGATGTGCCGTTGTAAGTATGCAGGCCTGAGAGGAGGCCACTGTGGGCAGGATGATTGAGAATGAAAGGAAGGAGCTGCAAGACGAGGCCGCAGAGATCACGCTCCACCCTGCCCAGGGGATGCCCTGCCCTGCGGACTAGCACACCCAGAGAGAGAGTACCAGTGCACAGCCAGATGAGAAGCCCGCTCGAGAACGCAAGCCAACGCTGCTTCTTTCGCCAAGAAAGTCTTGCCTGGTAAACTAAACAGCGTATCCATAGAGCGGACACGTGATTTACATTCTGAAGCAGGCGCCCCGCCTTACGGAACGGCGACGGTTCTCAGGGGGGCCGGGCAGGAGCCGCTCCGCGCGTCTGTGCCAGGGACCCACCCGCCTGCGGGACCTCCGGCCGCCTCGCAGGAAGCTACGACGCCCAGTCCCACGGCTACCTGTGCAGCGAGGTGGACTCCGCGGACGCGTGCCACACACACTTCAAGCGGGAGCGCGGCCTGAGTGGCAAGGCGAGAGGCCGGCCTGCCGCGCAGACCAAGAAGGCGCTCTTCGGCCTGGGCCTAGGTGCTTGCGCCGCCCCCCTGGGCCTGCCGGGCTCTGAGGGCCCTGCCCTGGACCCCCTGCCCCCCTGCCCTTGGTTCAGTCACAGCAGAGGTGGCCACACCCACACCCTCTGTGACCTCGGCGTTCCACCCTCCTGCAGCCCCGCCCGCCGCCCTCCGCCGGTTGCCCTGGGCTACGGAAGCTGCATCCTGGGGCCAGGGGGTTCCCAGGAGGCCAAGGGAAGACACGATGGCCTTCAATGAGTCGCAGAGGCCTTACGTGGCCTTGTGTGGTTGGGCTCACCTCTGACGTTTCAGTGAACTCTGCGAGAAGACAGGGACCTACCTGCAGCCTCACAGTTGGGCTCCACGGTAAGGTGTGCGGGACAGACCTCAAACTGACCCACGGCATGGAGCAACACCCGCCATCGAGAGGTCTACAAGAGAGCCGCTGCAGCTAGCCCACAGGTCCGAGAAAACTAGGTTCTTCTTTACGTAAGTGAGTTTTGGGGAGATGTGTTGCAAAGCATTACCACAGCAAGAGCCGACTAATACAACGTTCTCCAAATCACTGCCATGTCCACGGCTGCCACCGAGCCTACGTGTAAGGCACCTGTGTCCTCGAACTTTGAGAACTCCTGAATTCTCGGTGCCTCTCCAACACAATGTACGTGGCTAAGGTGTCCCCAGATAACTTCACTAACGTACCACCGAGACCGCCCTAAGCTTTTATTGAACGCAATGCAACGCTCTTTCTATTCGTTTTCCGTTTCGACGTCGGTAAAATGCTTTCCGTCAATCTAAAAGGATGGAAAATCGGCACAAAACACTCTGCGCATAGTTGTTTTTCACAAAGGAAAATCACAAACGAAACAGGCATTTCACCGGGTGTAGAGCACTAACGCCCCCTGGTGCCTCTAAATGCCAAGTGCACAGAGGCGCTTAATTAAATATCGAATCCCAGCTCTCTCCGCTTGAGAGGGAGAGCAAGCCATTCTCAAGTGGAGGAGGGATGTTTTCAGCAGCTATCTGCAACATTCTGTGGACCTGGCCACTGTGTAGCTACAAAGAAACCTTTTGTCTGAGGAAACTAACTAAAGAAACTTGAAAGTGGAAAGAGAAAGAATGAGACAATACCCTCTTCTTGGTGACTCATTCACTTATTCGTTCACTTACCAAAGCAAATATCCACTACGTGTAGAGAGTACTGTGCTGAAAACCGCACAGAACACGGAGACGTACCCCCCATTCGCAGGGAGGTTAGATACCAGAGAGGGAGACAAGATGTAGATTACCTTACGGCCGTTCCGCACGTGTCTTGTTAAACAGTTTACAGCTTCAGGGGAGAGAAGGGATCCAGAAATCGCCTGGATTCTCAGTGAAGTCTTCCCAGAGAAGCAGGTGCGAAATAGGTGGACTGGAAGAAACAAAACAATTAACCTCGTGGGTAGATATGAAACGGAGCAGAGGTGCACAGATATTTAGACCCCGTTCTTCCTTGAAACGTCTAGAAAGTGAAACTGAAGCCAAATTACGGAGGGCCTTGAGTGTCAGTCTTCGGAGCTTGGCCGTATGGGGATGACAGCGGGTGCCACGGACGGCTCGGAAGAGGGCAAGGGCATAACCCAAGAGCCCTGGGAGGTGTAGGGGAGGTCGCAGCGAGGGAGGTAGAAAGGCATGCGATTCTCCGAAGCA
This sequence comes from Orcinus orca, assembly GCF_937001465.1. Taxonomy (NCBI): domain Eukaryota; kingdom Metazoa; phylum Chordata; class Mammalia; order Artiodactyla; family Delphinidae; genus Orcinus; species Orcinus orca. Next base: position 1,015,243 of record NC_064559.1, on the reverse strand, counting down.
GTCACCGTAAGCCAGGTGTAAACTCATAAACGGTAGACGCGGAGTAAGGGCGACACAGATGGCAGGGAGGAGTACGAGGGACACTAGAAAGGAAAACGGTCAGGGCTTCACCAGGGATTGGGTGCATTCCTTTCTCCCTCTAACAGAGGTTATCAGTAACCGGGCTGGTCGCTGGGAATCAAGAGCAAGCAAAACAGGCGTGATCTCTTCTTCCTCACGGACCACGGGGTAAACTTACCTACCTGAAACTGGATGTGAAAGGCGACGACGGCCATAAGCGAGAGGTGCGTGGTGTCACGTGAGCTACGGTAGGGGGACGTGATGAGTTGAGTCGGTAAGGGGACGCTTTCTTGACCAAGTGACACCTGAGAAGAGATGAGAAGGGTGAGGCGGCATCAGTCAGCTGCAAACTAAACAGAGGGACACTTCCTGCAGAGGGGCAGCACGGGCGATGTGCCGTTGTAAGTATGCAGGCCTGAGAGGAGGCCACTGTGGGCAGGATGATTGAGAATGAAAGGAAGGAGCTGCAAGACGAGGCCGCAGAGATCACGCTCCACCCTGCCCAGGGGATGCCCTGCCCTGCGGACTAGCACACCCAGAGAGAGAGTACCAGTGCACAGCCAGATGAGAAGCCCGCTCGAGAACGCAAGCCAACGCTGCTTCTTTCGCCAAGAAAGTCTTGCCTGGTAAACTAAACAGCGTATCCATAGAGCGGACACGTGATTTACATTCTGAAGCAGGCGCCCCGCCTTACGGAACGGCGACGGTTCTCAGGGGGGCCGGGCAGGAGCCGCTCCGCGCGTCTGTGCCAGGGACCCACCCGCCTGCGGGACCTCCGGCCGCCTCGCAGGAAGCTACGACGCCCAGTCCCACGGCTACCTGTGCAGCGAGGTGGACTCCGCGGACGCGTGCCACACACACTTCAAGCGGGAGCGCGGCCTGAGTGGCAAGGCGAGAGGCCGGCCTGCCGCGCAGACCAAGAAGGCGCTCTTCGGCCTGGGCCTAGGTGCTTGCGCCGCCCCCCTGGGCCTGCCGGGCTCTGAGGGCCCTGCCCTGGACCCCCTGCCCCCCTGCCCTTGGTTCAGTCACAGCAGAGGTGGCCACACCCACACCCTCTGTGACCTCGGCGTTCCACCCTCCTGCAGCCCCGCCCGCCGCCCTCCGCCGGTTGCCCTGGGCTACGGAAGCTGCATCCTGGGGCCAGGGGGTTCCCAGGAGGCCAAGGGAAGACACGATGGCCTTCAATGAGTCGCAGAGGCCTTACGTGGCCTTGTGTGGTTGGGCTCACCTCTGACGTTTCAGTGAACTCTGCGAGAAGACAGGGACCTACCTGCAGCCTCACAGTTGGGCTCCACGGTAAGGTGTGCGGGACAGACCTCAAACTGACCCACGGCATGGAGCAACACCCGCCATCGAGAGGTCTACAAGAGAGCCGCTGCAGCTAGCCCACAGGTCCGAGAAAACTAGGTTCTTCTTTACGTAAGTGAGTTTTGGGGAGATGTGTTGCAAAGCATTACCACAGCAAGAGCCGACTAATACAACGTTCTCCAAATCACTGCCATGTCCACGGCTGCCACCGAGCCTACGTGTAAGGCACCTGTGTCCTCGAACTTTGAGAACTCCTGAATTCTCGGTGCCTCTCCAACACAATGTACGTGGCTAAGGTGTCCCCAGATAACTTCACTAACGTACCACCGAGACCGCCCTAAGCTTTTATTGAACGCAATGCAACGCTCTTTCTATTCGTTTTCCGTTTCGACGTCGGTAAAATGCTTTCCGTCAATCTAAAAGGATGGAAAATCGGCACAAAACACTCTGCGCATAGTTGTTTTTCACAAAGGAAAATCACAAACGAAACAGGCATTTCACCGGGTGTAGAGCACTAACGCCCCCTGGTGCCTCTAAATGCCAAGTGCACAGAGGCGCTTAATTAAATATCGAATCCCAGCTCTCTCCGCTTGAGAGGGAGAGCAAGCCATTCTCAAGTGGAGGAGGGATGTTTTCAGCAGCTATCTGCAACATTCTGTGGACCTGGCCACTGTGTAGCTACAAAGAAACCTTTTGTCTGAGGAAACTAACTAAAGAAACTTGAAAGTGGAAAGAGAAAGAATGAGACAATACCCTCTTCTTGGTGACTCATTCACTTATTCGTTCACTTACCAAAGCAAATATCCACTACGTGTAGAGAGTACTGTGCTGAAAACCGCACAGAACACGGAGACGTACCCCCCATTCGCAGGGAGGTTAGATACCAGAGAGGGAGACAAGATGTAGATTACCTTACGGCCGTTCCGCACGTGTCTTGTTAAACAGTTTACAGCTTCAGGGGAGAGAAGGGATCCAGAAATCGCCTGGATTCTCAGTGAAGTCTTCCCAGAGAAGCAGGTGCAAAATAGGTGGACTGGAAGAAACAAAACAATTAACCTCGTGGGTAGATATGAAACGGAGCAGAGGTGCACAGATATTTAGACCCCGTTCTTCCTTGAAACGTCTAGAAAGTGAAACTGAAGCCAAATTACGGAGGGCCTTGAGTGTCAGTCTTAGGAGCTTGGCCGTATGGGGATGACAGCGGGTGCCACGGACGGCTCGGAAGAGGGCAAGGGCATAACCCAAGAGCCCTGGGAGGTGTAGGGGAGGTCGCAGCGAGGGAGGTAGAAAGGCATGCGATTCTCCGAAGCAGTCACCGTAAGCCAGGTGTAAACTCATAAACGGTAGACGCGGAGTAAGGGCGACACAGATGGCAGGGAGGAGTACGAGGGACACTAGAAAGGAAAACGGTCAGGGCTTCACCAGGGATTGGGTGCATTCCTTTCTCCCTCTAACAGAGGTTATCAGTAACCGGGCTGGTCGCTGGGAATCAAGAGCAAGCAAAACAGGCGTGATCTCTTCTTCCTCACGGACCACGGGGTAAACTTACCTACCTGAAACTGGATGTGAAAGGCGACGACGGCCATAAGCGAGAGGTGCGTGGTGTCACGTGAGCTACGGTAGGGGGACGTGATGAGTTGAGTCGGTAAGGGGACGCTTTCTTGACCAAGTGACACCTGAGAAGAGATGAGAAGGGTGAGGCGGCATCAGTCAGCTGCAAACTAAACAGAGGGACACTTCCTGCAGAGGGGCAGCACGGGCGATGCGCCGTTGTAAGTATGCAGGCCTGAGAGGAGGCCACTGTGGGCAGGATGATTGAGAATGAAAGGAAGGAGCTGCAAGACGAGGCCGCAGAGATCACGCTCCACCCTGCCCAGGGGATGCCCTGCCCTGCGGACTAGCACACCCAGAGAGAGAGTACCAGTGCACAGCCAGATGAGAAGCCCGCTCGAGAACGCAAGCCAACGCTGCTTCTTTCGCCAAGAAAGTCTTGCCTGGTAAACTAAACAGCGTATCCATAGAGCGGACACGTGATTTACATTCTGAAGCAGGCGCCCCGCCTTACGGAACGGCGACGGTTCTCAGGGGGGCCGGGCAGGAGCCGCTCCGCGCGTCTGTGCCAGGGACCCACCCGCCTGCGGGACCTCCGGCCGCCTCGCAGGAAGCTACGACGCCCAGTCCCACGGCTACCTGTGCAGCGAGGTGGACTCCGCGGACGCGTGCCACACACACTTCAAGCGGGAGCGCGGCCTGAGTGGCAAGGCGAGAGGCCGGCCTGCCGCGCAGACCAAGAAGGCGCTCTTCGGCCTGGGCCTAGGTGCTTGCGCCGCCCCCCTGGGCCTGCCGGGCTCTGAGGGCCCTGCCCTGGACCCCCTGCCCCCCTGCCCTTGGTTCAGTCACAGCAGAGGTGGCCACACCCACACCCTCTGTGACCTCGGCGTTCCACCCTCCTGCAGCCCCGCCCGCCGCCCTCCGCCGGTTGCCCTGGGCTACGGAAGCTGCATCCTGGGGCCAGGGGGTTCCCAGGAGGCCAAGGGAAGACACGATGGCCTTCAATGAGTCGCAGAGGCCTTACGTGGCCTTGTGTGGTTGGGCTCACCTCTGACGTTTCAGTGAACTCTGCGAGAAGACAGGGACCTACCTGCAGCCTCACAGTTGGGCTCCACGGTAAGGTGTGCGGGACAGACCTCAAACTGACCCACGGCATGGAGCAACACCCGCCATCGAGAGGTCTACAAGAGAGCCGCTGCAGCTAGCCCACAGGTCCGAGAAAACTAGGTTCTTCTTTACGTAAGTGAGTTTTGGGGAGATGTGTTGCAAAGCATTACCACAGCAAGAGCCGACTAATACAACGTTCTCCAAATCACTGCCATGTCCACGGCTGCCACCGAGCCTACGTGTAAGGCACCTGTGTCCTCGAACTTTGAGAACTCCTGAATTCTCGGTGCCTCTCCAACACAATGTACGTGGCTAAGGTGTCCCCAGATAACTTCACTAACGTACCACCGAGACCGCCCTAAGCTTTTATTGAACGCAATGCAACGCTCTTTCTATTCGTTTTCCGTTTCGACGTCGATAAAATGCTTTCCGTCAATCTAAAAGGATGGAAAATCGGCACAAAACACTCTGCGGATAGTTGTTTTTCACAAAGGAAAATCACAAACGAAACAGGCATTTCACCGGGTGTAGAGCACTAACGCCCCCTGGTGCCTCTAAATGCCAAGTGAACAGAGGCGCTTAATTAAATATCGAATCCCAGCTCTCTCCGCTTGAGAGGGAGAGCAAGCCATTCTCAAGTGGAGGAGGGATGTTTTCAGCAGCTATCTGCAACTTTCTGTGGACCTGGCCACTGTGTAGCTACAAAGAAACCTTTTGTCTGAGGAAACTAACTAAAGAAACTTGAAAGTGGAGAAAGAGAGAAAGAAGGAGACAATACCCTCTTCTTGGTGACTCATTCACTTATTCGTTCACTTACCAAAGCAAATATCCACTACGTGTAGAGAGTACTGTGCTGAAAACCGCACAGAACACGGAGACGTACCCCCATTCGCAGGGAGGTTAGATACCAGAGAGGGAGACAAGATGTAGATTACCTTACGGCCGTTCCGCACATGTCTTGTTAAACAGTTTACAGCTTCAGGGGAGAGAAGGGATCCAGAAATCGCCTGGATTCTCAGTGAAGTCTTCCCAGAGAAGCAGGTGCAAAATAGGTGGACTGGAAGAAACAAAACAATTAACCTCGTGGGTAGATATGAAACGGAGCAGAGGTGCACAGATATTTAGACCCCGTTCTTCCTTGAAACGTCTAGAAAGTGAAACTGAAGCCAAATTACGGAGGGCCTTGAGTGTCAGTCTTAGGAGCTTGGCCGTATGGGGATGACAGCGGGTGCCACGGACGGCTCGGAAGAGGGCAAGGGCATAACCCAAGAGCCCTGGGAGGTGTAGGGGAGGTCGCAGCGAGGGAGGTAGAAAGGCATGCGATTCTCCGAAGCAGTCACCGTAAGCCAGGTGTAAACTCATAAACGGTAGACGCGGAGTAAGGGCGACACAGATGGCAGGGAGGAGTACGAGGGACACTAGAAAGGAAAACGGTCAGGGCTTCACCAGGGATTGGGTGCATTCCTTTCTCCCTCTAACAGAGGTTATCAGTAACCGGGCTGGTCGCTGGGAATCAAGAGCAAGCAAAACAGGCGTGATCTCTTCTTCCTCACGGACCACGGGGTAAACTTACCTACCTGAAACTGGATGTGAAAGGCGACGACGGCCATAAGCGAGAGGTGCGTGGTGTCACGTGAGCTACGGTAGGGGGACGTGATGAGTTGAGTCGGTAAGGGGACGCTTTCTTGACCAAGTGACACCTGAGAAGAGATGAGAAGGGTGAGGCGGCATCAGTCAGCTGCAAACTAAACAGAGGGACACTTCCTGCAGAGGGGCAGCACGGGCGATGCGCCGTTGTAAGTATGCAGGCCTGAGAGGAGGCCACTGTGGGCAGGATGATTGAGAATGAAAGGAAGGAGCTGCAAGACGAGGCCGCAGAGATCACGCTCCACCCTGCCCAGGGGATGCCCTGCCCTGCGGACTAGCACACCCAGAGAGAGAGTACCAGTGCACAGCCAGATGAGAAGCCCGCTCGAGAACGCAAGCCAACGCTGCTTCTTTCGCCAAGAAAGTCTTGCCTGGTAAACTAAACAGCGTATCCATAGAGCGGACACGTGATTTACATTCTGAAGCAGGCGCCCCGCCTTACGGAACGGCGACGGTTCTCAGGGGGGCCGGGCAGGAGCCGCTCCGCGCGTCTGTGCCAGGGACCCACCCGCCTGCGGGACCTCCGGCCGCCTCGCAGGAAGCTACGACGCCCAGTCCCACGGCTACCTGTGCAGCGAGGTGGACTCCGCGGACGCGTGCCACACACACTTCAAGCGGGAGCGCGGCCTGAGTGGCAAGGCGAGAGGCCGGCCTGCCGCGCAGACCAAGAAGGCGCTCTTCGGCCTGGGCCTAGGTGCTTGCGCCGCCCCCCTGGGCCTGCCGGGCTCTGAGGGCCCTGCCCTGGACCCCCTGCCCCCCTGCCCTTGGTTCAGTCACAGCAGAGGTGGCCACACCCACACCCTCTGTGACCTCGGCGTTCCACCCTCCTGCAGCCCCGCCCGCCCCCCTCCGCCGGTTGCCCTGGGCTACGGAAGCTGCATCCTGGGGCCAGGGGGTTCCCAGGAGGCCAAGGGAAGACACGATGGCCTTCAATGAGTCGCAGAGGCCTTACGTGGCCTTGTGTGGTTGGGCTCACCTCTGACGTTTCAGTGAACTCTGCGAGAAGACAGGGACCTACCTGCAGCCTCACAGTTGGGCTCCACGGTAAGGTGTGCGGGACAGACCTCAAACTGACCCACGGCATGGAGCAACACCCGCCATCGAGAGGTCTACAAGAGAGCCGCTGCAGCTAGCCCACAGGTCCGAGAAAACTAGGTTCTCCTTTACGTAAGTGAGTTTTGGGGAGATGTGTTGCAAAGCATTACCACAGCAAGAGCCGACTAATACAACGTTCTCCAAATCACTGCCATGTCCACGGCTGCCACCGAGCCTACGTGTAAGGCACCTGTGTCCTCGAACTTTGAGAACTCCTGAATTCTCGGTGCCTCTCCAACACAATGTACGTGGCTAAGGTGTCCCCAGATAACTTCACTAACGTACCACCGAGACCGCCCTAAGCTTTTATTGAACGCAATGCAACGCTCTTTCTATTCGTTTTCCGTTTCGACGTCGGTAAAATGCTTTCCGTCAATCTAAAAGGATGGAAAATTGGCACAAAACACTCTGCGCATAGTTGTTTTTCACAAAGGAAAATCACAAACGAAACAGGCATTTCACCGGGTGTAGAGCACTAACGCCCCCTAGTGCCTCTAAATGCCAAGTGCACAGAGGCGCTTAATTAAATATCGAATCCCAGCTCTCTCCGCTTGAGAGGGAGAGCAAGCCATTCTCAAGTGGAGGAGGGATGTTTTCAGCAGCTATCTGCAACATTCTGTGGACCTGGCCACTGTGTAGCTACAAAGAAACCTTTTGTCTGAGGAAACTAACTAAAGAAACTTGAAAGTGGAAAAAGAGAGAAAGAATGAGACAATACCCTCTTCTTGGTGACTCATTCACTTATTCGTTCACTTACCAAAGCAAATATCCACTACGTGTAGAGAGTACTGTGCTGAAAACCGCACAGAACACGGAGACGTACCCCCCATTCGCAGGGAGGTTAGATACCAGAGAGGGAGACAAGATGTAGATTACCTTACGGCCGTTCCGCACGTGTCTTGTTAAACAGTTTACAGCTTCAGGGGAGAGAAGGGATCCAGAAATCGCCTGGATTCTCAGTGAAGTCTTCCCAGAGAAGCAGGTGCGAAATAGGTGGACTGGAAGAAACAAAACAATTAACCTCGTGGGTAGATATGAAACGGAGCAGAGGTGCACAGATATTTAGACCCCGTTCTTCCTTGAAACGTCTAGAAAGTGAAACTGAAGCCAAATTACGGAGGGCCTTGAGTGTCAGTCTTCGGAGCTTGGCCGTATGGGGATGACAGCGGGTGCCACGGACGGCTCGGAAGAGGGCAAGGGCATAACCCAAGAGCCCTGGGAGGTGTAGGGGAGGTCGCAGCGAGGGAGGTAGAAAGGCATGCGATTCTCCGAAGCAGTCACCGTAAGCCAGGTGTAAACTCATAAACGGTAGACGCGGAGTAAGGGCGACACAGATGGCAGGGAGGAGTACGAGGGACACTAGAAAGGAAAACGGTCAGGGCTTCACCAGGGATTGGGTGCATTCCTTTCTCCCTCTAACAGAGGTTATCAGTAACCGGGCTGGTCGCTGGGAATCAAGAGCAAGCAAAACAGGCGTGATCTCTTCTTCCTCACGGACCACGGGGTAAACTTACCTACCTGAAACTGGATGTGAAAGGCGACGACGGCCATAAGCGAGAGGTGCGTGGTGTCACGTGAGCTACGGTAGGGGGACGTGATGAGTTGAGTCGGTAAGGGGACGCTTTCTTGACCAAGTGACACCTGAGAAGAGATGAGAAGGGTGAGGCGGCATCAGTCAGCTGCAAACTAAACAGAGGGACACTTCCTGCAGAGGGGCAGCACGGGCGATGCGCCGTTGTAAGTATGCAGGCCTGAGAGGAGGCCACCGTGGGCAGGATGATTGAGAATGAAAGGAAGGAGCTGCAAGACGAGGCCGCAGAGATCACGCTCCACCCTGCCCAGGGGATGCCCTGCCCTGCGGACTAGCACACCCAGAGAGAGAGTACCAGTGCACAGCCAGATGAGAAGCCCGCTCGAGAACGCAAGCCAACGCTGCTTCTTTCGCCAAGAAAGTCTTGCCTGGTAAACTAAACAGCGTATCCATAGAGCGGACACGTGATTTACATTCTGAAGCAGGCGCCCCGCCTTACGGAACGGCGACGGTTCTCAGGGGGGCCGGGCAGGAGCCGCTCCGCGCGTCTGTGCCAGGGACCCACCCGCCTGCGGGACCTCCGGCCGCCTCGCAGGAAGCTACGACGCCCAGTCCCACGGCTACCTGTGCAGCGAGGTGTACTCCGCGGACGCGTGCCACACACACTTCAAGCGGGAGCGCGGCCTGAGTGGCAAGGCGAGAGGCCGGCCTGCCGCGCAGACCAAGAAGGCGCTCTTCGGCCTGGGCCTAGGTGCTTGCGCCGCCCCCCTGGGCCTGCCGGGCTCTGAGGGCCCTGCCCTGGACCCCCTGCCCCCCTGCCCTTGGTTCAGTCACAGCAGAGGTGGCCACACCCACACCCTCTGTGACCTCGGCGTTCCACCCTCCTGCAGCCCCGCCCGCCCCCCTCCGCCGGTTGCCCTGGGCTACGGAAGCTGCATCCTGGGGCCAGGGGGTTCCCAGGAGGCCAAGGGAAGACACGATGGCCTTCAATGAGTCGCAGAGGCCTTACGTGGCCTTGTGTGGTTGGGCTCACCTCTGACGTTTCAGTGAACTCTGCGAGAAGACAGGGACCTACCTGCAGCCTCACAGTTGGGCTCCACGGTAAGGTGTGCGGGACAGACCTCAAACTGACCCACGGCATGGAGCAACACCCGCCATCGAGAGGTCTACAAGAGAGCCGCTGCAGCTAGCCCACAGGTCCGAGAAAACTAGGTTCTTCTTTACGTAAGTGAGTTTTGGGGAGATGTGTTGCAAAGCATTACCACAGCAAGAGCCGACTAATACAACGTTCTCCAAATCACTGCCATGTCCACGGCTGCCACCGAGCCTACGTGTAAGGCACCTGTGTCCTCGAACTTTGAGAACTCCTGAATTCTCGGTGCCTCTCCAACACAATGTACGTGGCTAAGGTGTCCCCAGATAACTTCACTAACGTACCACCGAGACCGCCCTAAGCTTTTATTGAACGCAATGCAACGCTCTTTCTATTCGTTTTCCGTTTCGACGTCGATAAAATGCTTTCCGTCAATCTAAAAGGATGGAAAATCGGCACAAAACACTCTGCGCATAGTTGTTTTTCACAAAGGAAAATCACAAACGAAACAGGCATTTCACCGGGTGTAGAGCACTAACGCCCCCTGGTGCCTCTAAATGCCAAGTGAACAGAGGCGCTTAATTAAATATCGAATCCCAGCTCTCTCCGCTTGAGAGGGAGAGCAAGCCATTCTCAAGTGGAGGAGGGATGTTTTCAGCAGCTATCTGCAACTTTCTGTGGACCTGGCCACTGTGTAGCTACAAAGAAACCTTTTGTCTGAGGAAACTAACTAAAGAAACTTGAAAGTGGAAAAAGAGAGAAAGAATGAGACAATACCCTCTTCTTGGTGACTCATTCACTTATTCGTTCACTTACCAAAGCAAATATCCACTACGTGTAGAGAGTACTGTGCTGAAAACCGCACAGAACACGGAGACGTACCCCCATTCGCAGGGAGGTTAGATACCAGAGAGGGAGACAAGATGTAGATTACCTTACGGCCGTTCCGCACATGTCTTGTTAAACAGTTTACAGCTTCAGGGGAGAGAAGGGATCCAGAAATCGCCTGGATTCTCAGTGAAGTCTTCCCAGAGAAGCAGGTGCAAAATAGGTGGACTGGAAGAAACAAAACAATTAACCTCGTGGGTAGATATGAAACGGAGCAGAGGTGCACAGATATTTAGACCCCGTTCTTCCTTGAAACGTCTAGAAAGTGAAACTGAAGCCAAATTACGGAGGGCCTTGAGTGTCAGTCTTAGGAGCTTGGCCGTATGGGGATGACAGCGGGTGCCACGGACGGCTCGGAAGAGGGCAAGGGCATAACCCAAGAGCCCTGGGAGGTGTAGGGGAGGTCGCAGCGAGGGAGGTAGAAAGGCATGCGATTCTCCGAAGCAGTCACCGTAAGCCAGGTGTAAACTCATAAACGGTAGACGCGGAGTAAGGGCGACACAGATGGCAGGGAGGAGTACGAGGGACACTAGAAAGGAAAACGGTCAGGGCTTCACCAGGGATTGGGTGCATTCCTTTCTCCCTCTAACAGAGGTTATCAGTAACCGGGCTGGTCGCTGGGAATCAAGAGCAAGCAAAACAGGCGTGATCTCTTCTTCCTCACGGACCACGGGGTAAACTTACCTACCTGAAACTGGATGTGAAAGGCGACGACGGCCATAAGCGAGAGGTGCGTGGTGTCACGTGAGCTACGGTAGGGGGACGTGATGAGTTGAGTCGGTAAGGGGACGCTTTCTTGACCAAGTGACACCTGAGAAGAGATGAGAAGGGTGAGGCGGCATCAGTCAGCTGCAAACTAAACAGAGGGACACTTCCTGCAGAGGGGCAGCACGGGCGATGCGCCGTTGTAAGTATGCAGGCCTGAGAGGAGGCCACCGTGGGCAGGATGATTGAGAATGAAAGGAAGGAGCTGCAAGACGAGGCCGCAGAGATCACGCTCCACCCTGCCCAGGGGATGCCCTGCCCTGCGGACTAGCACACCCAGAGAGAGAGTACCAGTGCACAGCCAGATGAGAAGCCCGCTCGAGAACGCAAGCCAACGCTGCTTCTTTCGCCAAGAAAGTCTTGCCTGGTAAACTAAACAGCGTATCCATAGAGCGGACACGTGATTTACATTCTGAAGCAGGCGCCCCGCCTTACGGAACGGCGACGGTTCTCAGGGGGGCCGGGCAGGAGCCGCTCCGCGCGTCTGTGCCAGGGACCCACCCGCCTGCGGGACCTCCGGCCGCCTCGCAGGAAGCTACGACGCCCAGTCCCACGGCTACCTGTGCAGCGAGGTGGACTCCGCGGACGCGTGCCACACACACTTCAAGCGGGAGCGCGGCCTGAGTGGCAAGGCGAGAGGCCGGCCTGCCGCGCAGACCAAGAAGGCGCTCTTCGGCCTGGGCCTAGGTGCTTGCGCCGCCCCCCTGGGCCTGCCGGGCTCTGAGGGCCCTGCCCTGGACCCCCTGCCCCCCTGCCCTTGGTTCAGTCACAGCAGAGGTGGCCACACCCACACCCTCTGTGACCTCGGCGTTCCACCCTCCTGCAGCCCCGCCCGCCCCCCTCCGCCGGTTGCCCTGGGCTACGGAAGCTGCATCCTGGGGCCAGGGGGTTCCCAGGAGGCCAAGGGAAGACACGATGGCCTTCAATGAGTTGCAGAGGCCTTACGTGGCCTTGTGTGGTTGGGCTCACCTCTGACGTTTCAGTGAACTCTGCGAGAAGACAGGGACCTACCTGCAGCCTCACAGTTGGGCTCCACGGTAAGGTGTGCGGGACAGACCTCAAACTGACCCACGGCATGGAGCAACACCCGCCATCGAGAGGTCTACAAGAGAGCCGCTGCAGCTAGCCCACAGGTCCGAGAAAACTAGGTTCTTCTTTACGTAAGTGAGTTTTGGGGAGATGTGTTGCAAAGCATTACCACAGCAAGAGCCGACTAATACAACGTTCTCCAAATCACTGCCATGTCCACGGCTGCCACCGAGCCTACGTGTAAGGCACCTGTGTCCTCGAACTTTGAGAACTCCTGAATTCTCGGTGCCTCTCCAACACAATGTACGTGGCTAAGGTGTCCCCAGATAACTTCACTAACGTACCACCGAGACCGCCCTAAGCTTTTATTGAACGCAATGCAACGCTCTTTCTATTCGTTTTCCGTTTCGACGTCGGTAAAATGCTTTCCGTCAATCTAAAAGGATGGAAAATTGGCACAAAACACTCTGCGGATAGTTGTTTTTCACAAAGGAAAATCACAAACGAAACAGGCATTTCACCGGGTGTAGAGCACTAACGCCCCCTAGTGCCTCTAAATGCCAAGTGCACAGAGGCGCTTAATTAAATATCGAATCCCAGCTCTCTCCGCTTGAGAGGGAGAGCAAGCCATTCTCAAGTGGAGGAGGGATGTTTTCAGCAGCTATCTGCAACATTCTGTGGACCTGGCCACTGTGTAGCTACAAAGAAACCTTTTGTCTGAGGAAACTAACTAAAGAAACTTGAAAGTGGAAAAAGAGAGAAAGAATGAGACAATACCCTCTTCTTGGTGACTCATTCACTTATTCGTTCACTTACCGAAGCAAATATCCACTACGTGTAGAGAGTACTGTGCTGAAAACCGCACAGAACACGGAGACGTACCCCCCATTCGCAGGGAGGTTAGATACCAGAGAGGGAGACAAGATGTAGATTACCTTACGGCCGTTCCGCACATGTCTTGTTAAACAGTTTACAGCTTCAGGGGAGAGAAGGGATCCAGAAATCGCCTGGATTCTCAGTGAAGTCTTCCCAGAGAAGCAGGTGCGAAATAGGTGGACTGGAAGAAACAAAACAATTAACCTCGTGGGTAGATATGAAACGGAGCAGAGGTGCACAGATATTTAGACCCCGTTCTTCCTTGAAACGTCTAGAAAGTGAAACTGAAGCCAAATTACGGAGGGCCTTGAGTGTCAGTCTTAGGAGCTTGGCCGTATGGGGATGACAGCGGGTGCCACGGACGGCTCGGAAGAGGGCAAGGGCATAACCCAAGAGCCCTGGGAGGTGTAGGAGAGGTCGCAGCGAGGGAGGTAGAAAGGCATGCGATTCTCCGAAGCAGTCACCGTAAGCCAGGTGTAAACTCATAAACGGTAGACGCGGAGTAAGGGCGACACAGATGGCAGGGAGGAGTACGAGGGACACTAGAAAGGAAAACGGTCAGGGCTTCACCAGGGATTGGGTGCATTCCTTTCTCCCTCTAACAGAGGTTATCAGTAACCGGGCTGGTCGCTGGGAATCAAGAGCAAGCAAAACAGGCGTGATCTCTTCTTCCTCACGGACCACGGGGTAAACTTACCTACCTGAAACTGGATGTGAAAGGCGACGACGGCCATAAGCGAGAGGTGCGTGGTGTCACGTGAGCTACGGTAGGGGGACGTGATGAGTTGAGTCGGTAAGGGGACGCTTTCTTGACCAAGTGACACCTGAGAAGAGATGAGAAGGGTGAGGCGGCATCAGTCAGCTGCAAACTAAACAGAGGGACACTTCCTGCAGAGGGGCAGCACGGGCGATGCGCCGTTGTAAGTATGCAGGCCTGAGAGGAGGCCACTGTGGGCAGGATGATTGAGAATGAAAGGAAGGAGCTGCAAGACGAGGCCGCAGAGATCACGCTCCACCCTGCCCAGGGGATGCCCTGCCCTGCGGACTAGCACACCCAGAGAGAGAGTACCAGTGCACAGCCAGATGAGAAGCCCGCTCGAGAACGCAAGCCAACGCTGCTTCTTTCGCCAAGAAAGTCTTGCCTGGTAAACTAAACAGCGTATCCATAGAGCAGACACGTGATTTACATTCTGAAGCAGGCGCCCCGCCTTACGGAACGGCGACGGTTCTCAGGGGGGCCGGGCAGGAGCCGCTCCGCGTGTCTGTGCCAGGGACCCACCCGCCTGCGGGACCTCCGGCCGCCTCGCAGGAAGCTACGACGCCCAGTCCCACGGCTACCTGTGCAGCGAGGTGGACTCCGCGGACGCGTGCCACACACACTTCAAGCGGGAGCGCGGCCTGAGTGGCAAGGCGAGAGGCCGGCCTGCCGCGCAGACCAAGAAGGCGCTCTTCGGCCTGGGCCTAGGTGCTTGCGCCGCCCCCCTGGGCCTGCCGGGCTCTGAGGGCCCTGCCCTGGACCCCCTGCCCCCCTGCCCTTGGTTCAGTCACAGCAGAGGTGGCCACACCCACACCCTCTGTGACCTCGGCGTTCCACCCTCCTGCAGCCCCGCCCGCCCCCCTCCGCCGGTTGCCCTGGGCTACGGAAGCTGCATCCTGGGGCCAGGGGGTTCCCAGGAGGCCAAGGGAAGACACGATGGCCTTCAATGAGTCGCAGAGGCCTTACGTGGCCTTGTGTGGTTGGGCTCACCTCTGACGTTTCAGTGAACTCTGCGAGAAGACAGGGACCTACCTGCAGCCTCACAGTTGGGCTCCACGGTAAGGTGTGCGGGACAGACCTCAAACTGACCCACGGCATGGAGCAACACCCGCCATCGAGAGGTCTACAAGAGAGCCGCTGCAGCTAGCCCACAGGTCCGAGAAAACTAGGTTCTTCTTTACGTAAGTGAGTTTTGGGGAGATGTGTTGCAAAGCATTACCACAGCAAGAGCCGACTAATACAACGTTCTCCAAATCACTGCCATGTCCACGGCTGCCACCGAGCCTACGTGTAAGGCACCTGTGTCCTCGAACTTTGAGAACTCCTGAATTCTCGGTGCCTCTCCAACACAATGTACGTGGCTAAGGTGTCCCCAGATAACTTCACTAACGTACCACCGAGACCGCCCTAAGCTTTTATTGAACGCAATGCAACGCTCTTTCTATTCGTTTTCCGTTTCGACGTCGGTAAAATGCTTTCCGTCAATCTAAAAGGATGGAAAATTGGCACAAAACACTCTGCGGATAGTTGTTTTTCACAAAGGAAAATCACAAACGAAACAGGCATTTCACCGGGTGTAGAGCACTAACGCCCCCTGGTGCCTCTAAATGCCAAGTGCACAGAGGCGCTTAATTAAATATCGAATCCCAGCTCTCTCCGCTTGAGAGGGAGAGCAAGCCATTCTCAAGTGGAGGAGGGATGTTTTCAGCAGCTATCTGCAACATTCTGTGGACCTGGCCACTGTGTAGCTACAAAGAAACCTTTTGTCTGAGGAAACTAACTAAAGAAACTTGAAAGTGGAGAAAGAGAGAAAGAATGAGACAATACCCTCTTCTTGGTGACTCATTCACTTATTCGTTCACTTACCAAAGCAAATATCCACTACGTGTAGAGAGTACTGTGCTGAAAACCGCACAGAACACGGAGACGTACCCCCATTCGCAGGGAGGTTAGATACCAGAGAGGGAGACAAGATGTAGATTACCTTACGGCCGTTCCGCACATGTCTTGTTAAACAGTTTACAGCTTCAGGGGAGAGAAGGGATCCAGAAATCGCCTGGATTCTCAGTGAAGTCTTCCCAGAGAAGCAGGTGCAAAATAGGTGGACTGGAAGAAACAAAACAATTAACCTCGTGGGTAGATATGAAACGGAGCAGAGGTGCACAGATATTTAGACCCCGTTCTTCCTTGAAACGTCTAGAAAGTGAAACTGAAGCCAAATTACGGAGGGCCTTGAGTGTCAGTCTTAGGAGCTTGGCCGTATGGGGATGACAGCGGGTGCCACGGACGGCTCGGAAGAGGGCAAGGGCATAACCCAAGAGCCCTGGGAGGTGTAGGGGAGGTCGCAGCGAGGGAGGTAGAAAGGCATGCGATTCTCCGAAGCAGTCACCGTAAGCCAGGTGTAAACTCATAACCGGTAGACGCGGAGTAAGGGCGACACAGATGGCAGGGAGGAGTACGAGGGACACTAGAAAGGAAAACGGTCAGGGCTTCACCAGGGATTGGGTGCATTCCTTTCTCCCTCTAACAGAGGTTATCAGTAACCGGGCTGGTCGCTGGGAATCAAGAGCAAGCAAAACAGGCGTGATCTCTTCTTCCTCACGGACCACGGGGTAAACTTACCTACCTGAAACTGGATGTGAAAGGCGACGACGGCCATAAGCGAGAGGTGCGTGGTGTCACGTGAGCTACGGTAGGGGGACGTGATGAGTTGAGTCGGTAAGGGGACGCTTGCTTGACCAAGTGACACCTGAGAAGAGATGAGAAGGGTGAGGCGGCATCAGTCAGCTGCAAACTAAACAGAGGGACACTTCCTGCAGAGGGGCAGCACGGGCGATGCGCCGTTGTAAGTATGCAGGCCTGAGAGGAGGCCACCGTGGGCAGGATGATTGAGAATGAAAGGAAGGAGCTGCAAGACGAGGCCGCAGAGATCACGCTCCACCCTGCCCAGGGGATGCCCTGCCCTGCGGACTAGCACACCCAGAGAGAGAGTACCAGTGCACAGCCAGATGAGAAGCCCGCTCGGGAACGCAAGCCAACGCTGCTACTTTCGCCAAGAAAGTCTTGCCTGGTAAACTAAACAGCGTATCCATAGAGCGGACACGTGATTTACATTCTGAAGCAGGCGCCCCGCCTTACGGAACGGCGACGGTTCTCAGGGGGGCCGGGCAGGAGCCGCTCCGCGCGTCTGTGCCAGGGACCCACCCGCCTGCGGGACCTCCGGCCGCCTCGCAGGAAGCTACGACGCCCAGTCCCACGGCTACCTGTGCAGCGAGGTGTACTCCGCGGACGCGTGCCACACACACTTCAAGCGGGAGCGCGGCCTGAGTGGCAAGGCGAGAGGCCGGCCTGCCGCGCAGACCAAGAAGGCGCTCTTCGGCCTGGGCCTAGGTGCTTGCGCCGCCCCCCTGGGCCTGCCGGGCTCTGAGGGCCCTGCCCTGGACACCCTGCCCCCCTGCCCTTGGTTCAGTCACAGCAGAGGTGGCCACACCCACACCCTCTGTGACCTCGGCGTTCCACCCTCCTGCAGCCCCGCCCGCCCCCCTCCGCCGGTTGCCCTGGGCTACGGAAGCTGCATCCTGGGGCCAGGGGGTTCCCAGGAGGCCAAGGGAAGACACGATGGCCTTCAATGAGTCGCAGAGGCCTTACGTGGCCTTGTGTGGTTGGGCTCACCTCTGACGTTTCAGTGAACTCTGCGAGAAGACAGGGACCTACCTGCAGCCTCACAGTTGGGCTCCACGGTAAGGTGTGCGGGACAGACCTCAAACTGACCCACGGCATGGAGCAACACC
This sequence comes from Orcinus orca, assembly GCF_937001465.1. Taxonomy (NCBI): domain Eukaryota; kingdom Metazoa; phylum Chordata; class Mammalia; order Artiodactyla; family Delphinidae; genus Orcinus; species Orcinus orca. The sequence continues at coordinate 997,745 of NC_064559.1, read as the reverse complement.
CGCCATCGAGAGGTCTACAAGAGAGCCGCTGCAGCTAGCCCACAGGTCCGAGAAAACTAGGTTCTTCTTTACGTAAGTGAGTTTTGGGGAGATGTGTTGCAAAGCATTACCACAGCAAGAGCCGACTAATACAACGTTCTCCAAATCACTGCCATGTCCACGGCTGCCACCGAGCCTACGTGTAAGGCACCTGTGTCCTCGAACTTTGAGAACTCCTGAATTCTCGGTGCCTCTCCAACACAATGTACGTGGCTAAGGTGTCCCCAGATAACTTCACTAACGTACCACCGAGACCGCCCTAAGCTTTTATTGAACGCAATGCAACGCTCTTTCTATTCGTTTTCCGTTTCGACGTCGGTAAAATGCTTTCCGTCAATCTAAAAGGATGGAAAATTGGCACAAAACACTCTGCGGATAGTTGTTTTTCACAAAGGAAAATCACAAACGAAACAGGCATTTCACCGGGTGTAGAGCACTAACGCCCCCTGGTGCCTCTAAATGCCAAGTGAACAGAGGCGCTTAATTAAATATCGAATCCCAGCTCTCTCCGCTTGAGAGGGAGAGCAAGCCATTCTCAAGTGGAGGAGGGATGTTTTCAGCAGCTATCTGCAACATTCTGTGGACCTGGCCACTGTGTAGCTACAAAGAAACCTTTTGTCTGAGGAAACTAACTAAAGAAACTTGAAAGTGGAGAAAGAGAGAAAGAATGAGACAATACCCTCTTCTTGGTGACTCATTCACTTATTCGTTCACTTACCAAAGCAAATATCCACTACGTGTAGAGAGTACTGTGCTGAAAACCGCACAGAACACGGAGACGTACCCCCCATTCGCAGGGAGGTTAGATACCAGAGAGGGAGACAAGATGTAGATTACCTTCCGGCCGTTCCGCACATGTCTTGTTAAACAGTTTACAGCTTCAGGGGAGAGAAGGGATCCAGAAATCGCCTGGATTCTCAGTGAAGTCTTCCCAGAGAAGCAGGTGCAAAATAGGTGGACTGGAAGAAACAAAACAATTAACCTCGTGGGTAGATATGAAACGGAGCAGAGGTGCACAGATATTTAGACCCCGTTCTTCCTTGAAACGTCTAGAAAGTGAAACTGAAGCCAAATTACGGAGGGCCTTGAGTGTCAGTCTTAGGAGCTTGGCCGTATGGGGATGACAGCGGGTGCCACGGACGGCTCGGAAGAGGGCAAGGGCATAACCCAAGAGCCCTGGGAGGTGTAGGGGAGGTCGCAGCGAGGGAGGTAGAAAGGCATGCGATTCTCCGAAGCAGTCACCGTAAGCCAGGTGTAAACTCATAAACGGTAGACGCGGAGTAAGGGCGACACAGATGGCAGGGAGGAGTACGAGGGACACTAGAAAGGAAAACGGTCAGGGCTTCACCAGGGATTGGGTGCATTCCTTTCTCCCTCTAACAGAGGTTATCAGTAACCGGGCTGGTCGCTGGGAATCAAGAGCAAGCAAAACAGGCGTGATCTCTTCTTCCTCACGGACCACGGGGTAAACTTACCTACCTGAAACTGGATGTGAAAGGCGACGAC